>NW_023270734.1:1073806-1128320 GCF_011800145.1 Mirounga leonina | reverse complement strand
TCTTCTTCTTCTTCTTTCCTCTTCTTCTTCTTCTTTCAGAACTCATTTTAAATTAATCTTTGCAAACCTTTGCTATTAAAATCCTCTCAGGTTGGTACAGGTAAGACCATCAAACTGATTGCTGACATCTAGAATGTTGTTGTTCTTTTCATTTCCCTTTAGTTTTTCAGCACGTTCATACAGTAATATTTCCCAGCTGGTAAGGGACCCAGCTTCTGGAAGAGGAAAAAGCAAGAAACATAGCCTAGCACCCCAGCTGCATGTTATTACGTTATTCCCAATTCACAGGAAATGAACAATCATTTAGTCTTGACAGGTACATCCAGAAACTCACTGTCTTCCTTTTCAACCTGAAAAAAATCAGGGTCTGCAGAAGTTAAGCATTAGCCTTTAAAGTATGCTTCATATTTTTTGCCAGTGTTATGAGGAATATCTTGTGAAAGCTTTTGAAAACACCCTGGAAAAATGCTGCCAGCGGGCTTAGAAACCTGCGGGAGGAAAAAAGTCATCATCTGAAATACTTTCTGTTCACGAAGATATGTAACTTAGTGGTCCCCTGTGAGCCGGTGAAGTTTAGACATATGTGATGGTAATTGGGGTGTGACCCAAATGGCCTTTTTAGAAGACTATTAGACTTAACACAAAAGCAAAGATGTCAGCAGTAAATGGCCCTCCAAATCAGTTCTAGGATGAACTAAAAGCAATCACAAATATATTAGGAAGGGTTTTACCCCCCCTTTATCCTGATGGATTTGTCCCTCGATTCAAAATATTTCCATTTTCCAGACACAGTTTTCCAAAGTAGAAACGCAATCAGTGCGACATAATACTCCCATTCATCTTGCAGTTTAAAATTCACAAAGCACTTCCAGGCACATTACTCACTCGTCACCACTGTCACGTAATGGAGGCTAGCCTCCATTTTACAGATGACAAAACAGAGACACCAGGGAGGCTTTGTAGGCTGCCTGGAGTTGCGGTTCCCTGGTGGGAGTGCCAGGACGGACAGCTGGGTCTTTTGGCTCCTGGGCCAATATTGTTTAGTCTACCTAGCTGAAGATTTTCAAACATTTACTTCAGCTTAACTCGCTTTGCCCTCTATTATGGTCCATTTGTGTATGTCAGTCTTTATCTCTGGACCTGAGTCAAACTTCACCCCTTCTCCCATCTCCTCCTGTTTCAGAAGAAAAAAAAAATCCAAGCCTAAATATGGAACACATGTGCTTCTCATCTGGGCTGTTTAGAGGGATCGGGGAAATCAGAACTGTCGTTCGCTCTTTGTCCTGATGTTTCGGCATGCTCCCTGGCACGGTTACTGGCCCCAGTCTGAGCCCACCACATTCAAAATCAACGTCCACCGTGTGTCTTTGCTCAACTTTTCACATTTTGGCCTCTCTCTATTTTAGAAGCTTGCTCTCCTGGTCTGTTAAAAATCTACTTTTGTCTCTATTGATGGTAGACAGGAAGATGTGCAGTGCAAGGATCGTAAGATGCCTTTTGCGTCAAAACCTGGAAGCTTCCACCACCTCCCCGACCGGGCTGCAGTGGGCAGCCATGACTCATGGTGAGGTCATGCATTCCCAGGCAAAGTTTATAGTAACCAGGAGGCTGAGCTATTTGCAGGTGCCCTGCATACTGAGCATACTAATTCTAACTCACCTCTACATTGCACTGGCATCTTTTGAAGTAGAACTTCATGGGGTGAACAGGAAGACTACAACATTTTTATTATAGTTGGCTTCCTTTGCTGAATTAGCGTTTATATTTTCCCAGTAGAAATCCCCAAATTGAAAATATAGAGGTGTCAGCTAGCACCACTTTAGTTAAGGTTGTGTCAACATTTCCTATAAACCTTGTTTTTCTAGGGTTTATAACTAGACCATAAAAATTTGCTCAGCTCTGAAACTTGGCATAGAGAGTAAACCTGGGAGTGAATTTTGCAGAATTTGAAGAGGGAAAAAATAAGTTCAGCTGTTTTTAACATGTGCCTGTTCTAAAATGGAAATGATTTTTAGATGCATTTTTCTTTTTGTGTGACTCAAATGGAGCTTCAGTAAAAAAAAAAAAAAAAAAAAAAAAAGAACTCCTCGAGATTATTTCATTAATATGGGCTAATTGCACTTGTTAATTTTTAAAGAAACATTATGATTGAGGTATATTACTCAAACCCACTGACTGCTCATCCGCAGGTACCAGTTTTTGCAAAGCAGTTAGCTGTGCATAATAATGTGATTTGGCAAACCGTCTGCACACCTTTTAAGGGAGGAAACCACCAACATGCTTCGAAGGAAGGATTCCTTCTGGTAAGAGGTTAATGGGCCATTTCAAAATGCATCCTCACTCAGGATAGCATCCCTGTATTCATCTTTACTTAATCTGTAGTTCACATTCATCGGATGACCCCAAAAAGCAGTTCAGGTAATGTTTGCATAAGGGAGACATCAAATCCCTCTGAAAATCTACATTTTCCAGAGAGCGGAGCTAACCCTCTGCATCCCTAGCAGTTCACCATCTATCGCTTTTGCTGTGCTGGTGGGATATTTGTATGTTAGAGGCAATTAGTCAGCGTGTTTCCATATGCTTGTGATGCCCTGTGCTGCGTTCGTCCGTCTGTCTCGGGCCATGAGCTCTGGAAAGATGGCAGCCACCATCAGCAGCTTCCCAAAAGCATCATGGAAGGAAGGGACAAAAGTTCTAGCCTCCAAGGCAGCAGAGCTGAGTTCTCATGCCCTCTGTGGCCCTTACTTACTCTGTGGACCTGGACTAGTCAGTCCACCTGTCTGGGGATAACAATAACCTGCTAACCTAGTAGGCTTATTGAGAGAGTCCGCTGAAACCATTATGTACATCAAAGCACTTTTTAAACTGTAAAGTGTCATCCAAATGTAAGGTGATGGTACCTCCCTCAGCATCTATTACCCAGGGATGCATACTTAAATGTTGTTAGTAATATAACCTCTCAGCTGATTCATGTGGAAAGAACCCTACGCTTCCCAGTGCAACAAGCCACAACCATATAACTCAACCTCGGCTTTATTTCTTCTAATTGCTCGTCTCTTTACTTACCTGTTGCTGATCACTGACCACCTTTTTGAATGGAGAGTGCTCCAGAGTCTTGGCTGCTCATTTCCCGTGGACATCAACCCAGTCTGCCCCAGATGCCACCTTTTTTTTTTTTTAAGATTTATTTATTTATTTATTTATTTATTTATTTATTTATTTATTTGAGAGAACGAGAATGAGAGAGAGAGTGTGTACATGAGAGAAGGAAGGGTCAGAGGGAGAAGCAGACCCCCCCGCTGAGCACGGAGCCCGATGCGGGACTCGATCCCGGGACTCCAGGATCATGACCTGAGCTGAAGGCAGTTGCTTAACCAACTGAGCCACCCAGGCGCCCCCAGATGCCACCTTTGATATCTGCCTCATTCTGCCACCCCTCGTCCCACTCCCTTCCTGCAACACAACATCAAGTCCTTGAGCTAGTTGCACAGATACAGTCTTTGGAACCCTCGCCCACTGTACCCTCAGGCTACTTTCCTCGAGGCGAAACATGCTACACACCTCAGGCATAAGTGGTCTGCATTTGTTGTGGGGAATCTTCTGACAGGGAGATCTGTGAAATGTCATTAGCATTGTCTGTCCTCAGAAGGGCCCTGTGCTTGGTTTAATGCTCTGCCGTCGCCATCTTCAAATTCTTCATACATTTTATTTTTTTTAATTAGTTTTATTTTTATCTTTTTTGCTAACCAAAACATTTTCTGAAAGAAAAAAAACACCAGGCGGCTGTCTTCTGGAAGTTCTTGGGCCTCAGACCTTAGGAAGCAGGACCCTTAGGCCCATGACCTATTAGAAAAGGACTAGAACAAAGTTCCATGGCCAGGCCACCCTCTGCTTCTCAGATGCCATGCTGAGTTGCAAGTTCTGTACCCAAGTTTCTAGGTTGACTCATAGGCAAGGTCTACAGGTCCCAAGCTTGGTCTTCAGAGGTGGCCTTATTGGGACAACTCTGCAGAGCCCGCCTGTTGGTGTCCATCTTGGAGAGTACGTCAGCAAGCTGCTAATGCTATCAGGTAGATGAGGATGTCACTAAACTCTGGGGGAGCCAGGCTTGGGGGCCAGTCTCCTTATCAGGCTTCCACTGTAAAGGGATCTGTGAGCTCCCCAGTTCCCCCACCAAGGCCAATAGAAGCCTCTGAGTCTGGTGGAACTGGCCCCAGTCCTGTTCGGGAGCAAACTCAGCATGGAGGCAACAGATGTCCTCAAGTGTAGGCTCTGGGCTGAAGCTGAAGGGGTTGGCAGCCGCAGTGACCTCCCCTCCAACCCCGCACCCCCATGTCCCCATTTGCCCGAGACATGCCTTGAAATTCTTGATACATTTTAAACAAGTGGCCCCACATCTTCATTTTGGACTTGTCCCTGCAAATTATGTAACAGGTACTGGTCTTGATCGTTTCCCAGCTATAACCTCCCAATAACCCTGCTGAGCGCTAGGATCCATCCTGACTAGGGCTGAATGTTTTAAAGCCACCTTCCCCAGGCAGTGGAGGGGTTTCGAGTGAGTCGTGCTGGCCCCATTGTGGGCTGGTGGTCGGTTGTCCCCTGTCCCAGAGCTCCCCACCACACCCCACGTCTATAGCCTAGAGGACTAGGTTTCCCCTGCAGCTCTTAGTTGAAATGAGAAGCCTCTCAGCTGGCTTCGCAGGAGCCAGACTCCCTGCCTAGAATTTCCAGCCCCTCTTCCAGAAGCCTGGGTGCTGACGTGGGCATCTATAGTTTCCACCATGAGCAGGATGGTGGGTACCTTGGAGCAGCCCACAGCCTGTAACCAAGGACCATCATTTCTGCCTCCATTGACCCAACCAAGACTACGTGAATGCTCAGCATGCACCAGGCACTACATGGGCACTGGGGACAGGTCGGTAAGATAAAGATGTTCCTGCGCCCAGGGAAGTTTCCATTCTAGTGGGGGAAGTCAGACAGCGAACAAAATCAATGAGTGGGTTGTGGGCTGAAAAATGAATGGTACTCTGGAACAATGGCAGAGACAGGGAGGGCTGAGGGGGTGCCGTGTGCACTAGGAAGGGAAAATCTGATGCAAGATTTAAAGGAGTGGAGGGTATTAATTTCCAGGGGAAGAGCATTCCCAGCACAGGGCACAGCTGGTGCAAAAGCCTGAAGGGGGAGCGAGCATGGCTGACAAGGAGGAGGCAGGAGACCTTGTGGCTGGAGCCCACGAGAGGAGAGAGGTAGGAGGAGAGGCCGGAAGAGGAGCTGGGCCTGGGAGGGGCTGGTCACAGCAGCTGGGAGCAGCAGAGGGACAGGATCTGTGCCAAAAGAATCTCTCGAGCCGCTGTTCTAGGGCAGACCATAGAAGGGCAAGTGTGGAAGCATGAAGACCCATCAGAAAGCGATTTAATTGTCCAGAGGGAAAGTGTACATTCCTTCAGACGTTAGGCCCGAGTCCGTGCTCCTCTGAACATTGTAATTGTTCATGCTCAGGGGGCCTCATCTCTTCTGGCTTCTTCCCCACAGCTTTACGGTGTGGAGCCTTCAGCAGCTTTTACAGGGACACCCACCCATGAAAGAGGAGACCCATGGCCTGGCAGGGCATCCCCTCTCGCTAAAGAGTTTAAAAAAAAAAAAAAAAAAAGGCTAGCTTTTCACCTGGGGATTGCCTACCTCCGCAGCTGGGGAGGCTTTCCTGCTTCACGGCCCGTACACCTGCCCAGGCCTGCCCCGCGTCCCCGGCCCTTGCCCCCCAGCAGTCCGTCTCTACTCGTGGCCTCCCCCATAAGCTTGCTTTCAAATGAGCCTCCGTGGACATGAACTCAAGTCAGTAAGAGACGCCGGAGACACCGGTGTGTCACTGCCGAGACACGGGTCACTGCAGCCGGTAAGAGACACCCTCGGAGGTCAGAAAGCTCACGTGGCAACACAGCCAACTGGATGATGCCTAACGGGCAGAGAGAGCCGGGCCCATGCACACCTGGCCGGCAGGTCACTGGTAAGTGGGGAGGCAGGTGGTGTCAAAAGGCCTGCCTGTCTCCTTTTCGTCCGCCTCCATCATCTTGTTCGCTTGCCAATATGTTATTGTACTTATGAATGAAAGTGAAACCTTTCACACCGATCGCAGATTGCGTCTGGAATCAAGTAAGAAAATTGGGAGGGTGTGAACAGGACAGCACTCTCCAAAATGGAGGTAGCATCATTATCTGGGAAAGCAGACTCCAGTGTTCTCCCTTTGTGTTTGGAAACACCATGCTGAATACCTTCCAAATGATTAAATCCCATCAAGCTGTTCCAATTTTCATTGTTCTAATAATCTGCCCAGACTCTCCCAGCACCCATCCTGGGGGCTGCCTGGACCCAGGCTGAGCTACGTTGGCTACTTTCTGCAGGAAGACTGGCGGGGGAAGTGGGGTGCAGGAGGCTGGACACTGGGCCCCAAGTCAGTGCACTCGCTGAGCTCTGGAACCTGGGACACAGGGCCTCACCGCACAGAGGTTCCGTGTCCTTACCTGTAAAATGCTCTACAGACTTCACAGGGTTTGGGTAGTATCACCTGAAATGACACACTCGCAAGTCCTCTATAAGTTGGACAGTACAGTGCGACGCCAATCAGCCACCTCAATGACTAATCCACCTGCAGAATCAACAACATGATGCTCATCAGCATCGTATACCTAGCAATTCCCAGATCCAAATGCAGATTGAGTATGGATGTTTAAGGGACTTCCGTGCCTTCTACACCTTAAGGTTTATTTGTTTGTTTCAGTTTGTTTGTATGTTTGGAAAACAAGAAAGCCAGGTTGCTGGATCATATTGCTCATCAAGGTCTTTGGGTCATTTTAAATGAGAAACACCATGCCACGGGTCACCGCAGTTGCTTGCAGTAATGAGTAGGAGCTAAGGAATTCCATAGATTACCCGCAAGTGAAAGAAAGGAGAAAAAACACTCCACAGTTAAAACCTGAATCAACAATGTTACAGAAGGACTGCTATGGGAGGTGTGATGGGGTTCGGTTGTGTAATAATGGCCGGCCCACTAATTAGGGTTTAAAAACATCTTACAGGGTAGTTGATATTCCCCCCCAGTCATGCGGTGCTTTCAGGGGCTGGGGGTTTGGAGGAGTGACGCATGGTAGGATCTTGGAACATTCTTCCTCGGCAATGACTGCCTTATCCATAAACCCGCCAGCATGGTATCGCAGAATCTCTGGAGGTAAGAGTCATTCTGGGGGTTGCCGGCCGGGAGGAAACACTGCAAAAATACTGCACTCTACGGGGGCCAACTCTTATGAGCATGTTAGGAGGCCTTCACACTCTCAGAATACCAAGATAAGGCACAGAGAGGCATATTGTAGAAAGTATTGGTCATGGAACCCCATGGCCCTGGCTCCAGCCCTGGTTCCAGCACATACTATAAAAGTCTCGTGTAATGACTCGGGTTCCCTGATTCCTCGCCAGTGAAAACCACCTCTGCGATGGGGTCGGCTGAGCGTTCGAGAGGCCACTGTGCCTGGGAGCCTGAGGCGCATGCACAGCCAACACATCTCGAGCACCTCCCTTGTGCCGAGCACTGTGCTAACCACGTTCACATGGGCTATTTTACATAACTCTCCAGTGATCCTGTAAGCTAGGTGCTAATCCTACCTTCATTTGTCAGGAGAGCCTGCATTTAGCGCAGCCTAAATTGTCCCCGCTTCTACATCGTTCGTCTTCCGAAGTCCTGTTCTTGTTTAATCAAAACATGTCCTTTCAGTTAAGAATGCCCAAATCCTCTTGGAAATGTCTCTACCTTCCCCAGCAGCCAAAAGGCCATAAAAGGATTTCTCCTGCATATGGAATTTAGGAGGGATTCCTCTTTTGGGTGCGTGGTGTTATGTGTTAGCTCTGGACATGAAGGAAGGTTCACGTAGCTAATAAGTAGCATATTGTAAGGT
Source organism: Mirounga leonina (assembly GCF_011800145.1). NCBI lineage: Eukaryota > Metazoa > Chordata > Mammalia > Carnivora > Phocidae > Mirounga > Mirounga leonina. The sequence continues at coordinate 1,120,377 of NW_023270734.1, read as the reverse complement.
CAGTGCTGTATGGGTATTACGCAGCAATTCTCGAAACAACTGTATGAGACAGGCTGTTAGCATTTCCAATTTGCAGATGAGGAGACCAGGGCATAGGAAGGTTAAGTGGTATGTCCAAAGTCACACAGCCGATTAATGGCAGAACTGGGACTCGGGCCCTACCCCGCCTCCATGGAGGGCACTCAACAGAGAGGGCATTTGTGTTCCTTGCATCCCACCCACCTCCCCGATCGCCCCGGGGCCCCTGGCTATGCTGGTACTAAGAGGCCCCAGGAAAGGGTCATATAGACACACGTCAAAACTGCGGCCCAGATCCAGAATGCATGGGGTCTGCTTTATGGGGAATAGTGCAAAGGTAATTGAAACAGGAGATCTTCCGGCTTATGACTTTTAACAAAGGAGCAAAAGCTGACTTGAAACTATTTTGTTCTCATAATACTTTGCTAGAAGTAGCCTATCGGGGGTGGGGGGGTGGTTCTTTGGGATTTGATTTTGGATTATAATAAAGAATATCTTGACTACAAATTTGGTCTTGAGATATCATTTAAAATGGATGTCTGTTCAGATCTCCAGAATCAAGATTTTAGTTTCTGGTAGAAAGCGGGACACTCAGCTTCCCCTCCTAATTGACAATCCTTTGTGCCAGCCCTTTTAACACTCTCTGAGAGTCTAGTGGCCTAATAAAATCAGCACTGTGATGATGTACTACATACTTATGGAAATCAAGGTGATTTTATTAAGAGACATTTTGCTTTATATCAGGAGTTAGATGGTGCAAGTAATTTAAGATAACAAAGGTCTTCATTTTGTCCCGGAATTGGCTCGCGCTGCTGATTCAGCTTTGGAACGGGTACCTGATGAACAAGGAAAGGAGACAGAGGGCATTTGAATGTCACCTGCGGCTCAGGTCCCTCTGAAGTCAATGGGCGTCCTGTCTGCAGAGAGGCTGCCCCATCATTATGGTGCTAATGGCATTATTTTCTTTGGCCATTAACGTGTGCTGCCCAAATCACTGCAAAATGCGAATAACCGCGGCTCTCCGGGGTTCCCCTGAGTGAGGGGCCTGTGAAAATTTATCTCCAGCCTCCAAATCAAATTGTTCCAGGCCCCCCTTGGCAAGTGTGTTTTTCCCGATGCTCTCCTCCATGTCAGAAAGTTCTCAGAAAAAGCACTGATTGCTGGGAACAGAAGCCAAGGGAGGGTTTGCCTTCTGGAAAGATCCTGCTTACTCAGGATCTCAGTCGTCGGCGGGCTTTGACCGAGCCAGGGCTGGGGGCTGTATCAAAGCAGAGGCCACAGGGAGTGTGTGTGTCCGGGGTACCAGGCCGGGGAGGGGCAGGCAGGAGAATGCGGTTCACGGTTTACTGAGGTGTGAACTAGAGAGGGTCAGGCAGGTGAGGAGGAAGCAGGAACCCGTTTGCAGAGACCTGGCCAGCAGTGGGTCAGAGATCGGAGACTCACTGCTGGCCAGGGATTTTTATAGAAGGAGTCTGCTCAGTGATCCTGCTGTTCATCCTCTTGTTACATATTCTGCTCAGGGGAGAAAGCCGCTTTCTCCAAGGCTCCTGCCGAAGTCTCCCACAGGCCTTGTGGCATGTTCCCCTCCTCCCAGGCTCAGGCCCTCACTCAGGGAAGCACGCATCAGCGTGGCCTTTAGAAAACCACCCTTGACAGCTCTTCCAGCCCTGGCAAGGCTCTACTCAGCCAGAGGATCCCAGGCCTGGGAAGAAACTGGAGGGCAGGTGGACACTTCCCCCTCTTCCTCTCAAGGTAAGAGCTAACCTGAGGACAGAACAGTCTTGAGAGGACAGGTAGGTACATCAGACCTGTAAGGAAGACGGCCCCCCTTCTTTGCACACCAAGGGCTCCCAAGGCCCGGGATTTTCAGGCTCAGGCCCACCTTCCTCCTGAAGCCTGACTAGGCTTGAGAGGAACCAGAGCCCCGATGGGGTGGGAACCTGGGAGGTAGGGCTGGAGTTGGTCTTGGTCCCAAAGCCCTAGGTGCCTGAGCTGTCCTTGGCTTCCATGCACTTAGTCAAAATGGATTTCCACGCTTCAAACTTTCTGTGTAGCATTCCGAGTCATTCCCTCAGATCTGCCTTTCAGTTCAGGGAAGTGCACCTCAGTTACGTGAGAACTGTTGTTTTACAGATCCATGACTAATGGCTGTCATTCTCATTCTTATAATTTCTATGTTGGCGATTTTTGCGAGCCTTTGTTATTGCTGTTTTTAATGTATTCTTTCCTAGTGGTTTTTATGCCTTATTCTATAATTTAAAAATGTTTATTTTATATTCTCTACCAGATTGCTCAATCTCTGTGGTTTTTGTTTCTGCCATGGTGATTTAGCCGTGTGTGTGTAGGTGAAATCTTCTGGTAGAAGCTAATGTATAGTGGAGGGCATGTTTGTGTGGGAGGCGGTGCGCCATGGGCGATGAGGTATCTGCCCTGGTTCTGGGCAGGCATCCGCTGGACATCAAGCACTCTTCAGTTCGGAGCACTTTTTTCCTCAGTCAGGGAGTCCCGATCCATGTGTGTAATGTCAATTCAGATCCCACCCCCGAGCATGAAGTGCAAGGTTGGCTTTTAATTTTATTCATTGTAGACATTTCTTCCTACCTAGAGCACAAGGCTGGGCGGAAACCTATCTGGGGCATAGGATGGAGTTTTCTTGATCCCCGTCTCACAAACCAAGAGCGCTTTAAGAGTTCTGCGTTTAGGCTAAAACCTCTCTTCTCACGCATCAACTTGAGTAGACTCGAGGCCATGTTTCTTATCCATGCATGGGAATGGAAAGTTTGGCTTTTCACCTCCTGGGTTACTATTACTTCCGCTGAAGCTAACAATTCTGATTTTAGTTCACTCTTCACTTTGGGCATGCGAGCATTTCCATTTCTTTCTTTGACTTCAACTTGTATTAAAAAACAACAGCACAATTTTTTTCCATTCTATTTCCTCTAGGGTCACTCTGTGTCTGGAGCAGAAGGGGTGGCTGAGTCAACTTAGTCCACCATATTGCCAGGAGTGAAGCCCACGTGCTAGCTTCTGGGAGTTAAATTTCACCTCACGTACCTAGTGACTGCAGTTTTGCTGAGCCAACTGCTAACCTACACGGCAATGATGCTGCCCATGCACCTTGAGCATCATTGCCTCTGACCCTCTGAAGCTGAAATTGTCTCACAATTATACACTGTATCCATCTGTGTTGACCAAACCATAACTACTTTTCCCTTCTCCTCTGGGCCCTCTTGGTGGACAGCTAACTACCCTCTGGAGTGCTCGCCGCTGAGGGTGCACATGAGGAAGGGACTTGGTTAGTTGGAGGTTCTTCATTCCCTCTTCAGACAGACTGTTCAGGCAGCCTGGAGGGACGAGAATCTTCCATCATCTGAAATCCTGTAACTTTTTTGGGGGAGGGGCACAAAATCCCTCTGAGGAAAATGGTGTATCCTGTCTTGAGGGAAAAAAGTGCACACACAGACACTTCTGTATGAATTTCAGGGATTCATTAACCCCCTGAATCCCACGGTAAGGACTTCTGCTCTGGGGGCTGATGGTTCTTTGGTAAATCAGAAACCCTAGTTTGCTAGTTTTTTTCAAACCAGCTCTAGTGAAAGATGTTAAAATGAGACCTATGACATAATAACAATCTTTCAATTTGTCACTCTCCTGATGCCATCTTTAAACAAAACACTGGCCCTGGGAGTAATGTCAATAATTAGTGACAATCTCCTATAAAATCTCTTCTTCAAAGTGCTTTTTATTAAATAGTTGAATTGTCACTAGAGCATGATTTCCTCAAACACAGCTTTCTGACTCAAACCCATGCCATCTCGAGGGCAGGAGTGGTCTCATGAGTGAGACAGAACTAGTGCATCACAGTAGAAATAAAGCTGGATTCTAGACTGGATTTCTAGGTTTGGGATCTGGCTTTGCCACTAACCTTCAAGTGACTCTGGGAATTCCCAATCTTCTCAGCTTCCTTTTTCCTTATCTGTAAGTGAGGAAGTTAGATTAGATCAGGGGCTGACCAACTAAAACCCACCAGCCAAACCTTGCGTGTGGCCTGTTTTGCAATAAAGTTGTGTTCGAACCCAGCCACATTCCTTCATTTCTGTATCATCCATGGCTGTTTTCATGCCACAGAGGCAGCTGAATAGTTGTGAGGGAGACCAGATGACCCACAAAGCCTGAAATATTTACTATCTGGCCCTTTACAGAAAAGTGTGCCCTTGGCCTCAATGACCTCTCCATCCCTCTCCACCTCTTGATCTGAGATTCTTGGAGGCCAAGGGACAATAACCCAGCCCAGTCTAAGGTCACGTGTGGAATACAACCAAACGGTGGATGCACGAAGACAAATCATTTATATTATTTTGTTGAAGCACTCCCTCAATAACTTGCGTCAGGAAGTCTAACAGTCAAGTGGACTTAAAACAACCAAACTTCACGGGTGCGTCAAATTGTCTCAAGATCCAGACACTCAGCAATTCCAGAAAGATCTTCCTCCAATGTATGCAAATCAGTGAAGTTTTTACAAATGATTCGCTCTGAAAATATCCATGAATAAACACAGTGAAGTTGCCGAAATAACCAACAGGATAGCATCTATAATCCCTCTTACCCAACTCAGAGCCTGTTTCGAAATGAGCTAGAGCATCAGACAACCAACTGAGAAACCTTCTGATCCAGATGACAAGCAGGGTGTTAACCTGAGCGTGAACTTTCTGGGCTGAATATTCGAGAGACTGATATATTTTTATGATCTGTTGTTGTCCAAACGACCCTTTCCAAACATCATGGAGTCCAGAAGTTACCATACCACAAGGTCACAGCTGCTGTGGCAGATATCCTAGAGGCTTAGGATTTCCCAAAAGGTCAACTTCCAACAGTCTCATTAGATTGGAACGAATCTATTTTTTAAATTGACTTTCCTATTCCTCTTCACTTAATTCATCCAGGAAGAGATTACTTGAACTAAGTAAGCAAGAAACGTTTTTTTTTTCTGAAATTAACATATTTGAAAGTGTTAAGCCTCTATATTAAGGGTTGAAAAATGAGACTGGAGCCAGTCCCACAGATGTTCAAAATTCCAGGTCTCAAGGAGCAGGAAAAGTCTCCCACCATTGATGTAATTTAATTTATGCTTTCAATCTATCCCAACCATCAGACTTCTAGCTCCCCTGCTCTTCCAACAGCATCTTTACGGACAGCCACGTTTTTGTTTGGGTGCAGTAAAAATAACATAGCATGGCCCTTTTCTTAACTGACCCAGAGGAGCACTTTCCAAAACAGCTTTGAAAAATCTCTATCATCTGCCATTGTGGTAATTGGAACAAATTGCTCCCTCCCCACCACCCCCACCACCATGACAGGACACGTATGATGACAAAAAACAAGGTGTTTGAATCCCTCTCCACTTCCTCAAAAGCATAAGGAGTTTGGCCCCCACCCCAGCTGGTGTGGTTCTTTGGGGTCACATGTAAACACAGATTCCCCAGAGGTGCCCAAACGGGATGGTGAGGAGAACAGAAAGTCAAATTCCTCCCGAGGAGCTTGAAGAGCATGGGAGATTTCCTGGCACGTTGGGTATTAGGTAAACCGGGCATACACTCTCAATTTTGGCCATCTGGAGAGTTCTTGGTCAGTCCCACAATTGCTATTCTTGCTGAGGAATTTACCTTCTGCTCCCTCCTTGGTACCACAAGACATTTGATCTCATCACATATATTTTTATTTGTGGGTTGTTGTTTTTTTCTGGAAGATTCCAAACATCATTTCATGCATCTCACACAGCATTCCTCTGCCTTCCTCCTGGCCCGCTACTTTAATTCCTTTCCCCAGGAATCATGGAGTCCTCTCTCTCTCTCTCTCTGTTCCAAAAGGACCCTTGCCCCTCACAATCCCTTAAACTGATTCCTGTTCTTCCTCATAGATCATGGCTCCATCTTTTGCTCCCCTCCCCGCATCCTACCTCACCCCTCCTTCTGACTGAAAAAAATTATTTCTCTCTCTTGCCATTTGGGAGCAAAAACAATTGGGGAATTGTCTAGAATGAGAGCCTTTGCTGTTCACAGCTTTTTTTGGGGGGGGGCAAGTAGCTAGGATGTGGATCATGGATGCAGAGTGGGATGGACACATGACCTTGTGATAGCTTAGACTGTTCAGAACTTACTAACTTTTAGAATCAACCCAGACAAGGACAAAAGAAGAACAGAACGTTTGCGTGATCAGCATCACGATCCATTGCTTTGCTGCTCCCAAATTTCTTTACTTTTTCTAGTCAAGAAATTTTTGCATTGCCTTGTTTGGCACCAGAACATTGGTCTTGCTCATAACTCTGCTATGAAGTTCTTAGTTCCAGGGTCTATCTCTGTTCAAATCTTAGTTCTATATTTTGCTTTACTGTTTATGTTTCCTTATTCAACTTCCTGGTCTAAACTCTGTCAAGTTCACCTTCTGCCTAATACAGTTGTAATACTTTCTAAATTAAGTGCCGGCAGCTCCTAAAATACAAACACCAAATTTATGAATGTCCCTTACATTAAAAAGCCTGCCCCTTCTTACTTCTGGGTCGCATTTCAGAAGCCGTGGAGGGAATTCTCTCTTCTCTGCGAAGTTCTGGCAGCAGGAGGAGAGTTTCACGTAGCCAGCTTCTTGAGTGGGGACTGATTTCCCACAGGCACCACTGAGCATGGCGGTCCACCTCTTACACCCGCCCGCAAAAGCCCATTTAATCCATCATGTAACTGGAAAAGATTGACAAAAACACAACTGATAAAAGATGTTTCTGCTAATGCGTACTATTTCACCTTCAGGAGGGGTTCAATTCGCATAGCCACATTTATTACAGTGTTTCCATGGGCACTGTTTGTTCCAAGTTCCCAAAACTGATTTACAAACAAAGTCTTGGAAGAAAAATCCAACCTAAATTTAGAACTTCCTAGATTAGCTTGAGTTTTCAGCACATATTTTTCCTTTTGTTTGCACGAGTCATCTGGGGACAGGTTTACTGAGGCTGCCCCTGCAGGCAAAGCGAAGCCATGAGCTGAGGTTGGCATCTGTCTGGGGTAAGCCACCCAGCTGTAGGGGTGGGGGCGAGGCCAAGCGAAAGGACACTCTGTAGCCAGGGAAAGGAGTTTTGGTTTTAACTTGGACTGAATCTTCTGGCTTCCGAGTCAATCACTCTGCCTGTGTAAAACACACCTCAGATCGATTTTGTAAGTAAATTCTCCCTTTACACCTGCTCAATCATTGGCTTTGTTGTGAATGAGTCTTCCTTAAAAAAAAAACTAAATAGTACAAACCCAAAACTTCCAAAACGGAACCTCAGAGAGTTGTTCTCCATACTATGATGGAATTCACGCACGTGGGACTTGCCCAGAACCAGAACTCTGGGCCCCCGCAGCATTCCTATGGCAGCTGATGGACCATACGAGAACATGGTTTTGGGGCCTTTCTTCTGGTGTGCTCACCCAAAGGCCGGAGCTGTTCCTTGAGTCTCATTAACCATAAGTGAAAAGGCTTCCTTGTGAAGGCTGCTCCTGGGACACAAGCCTGGTTTCTGGGCCAGGTGCTCTGTGGGTACGCCCATTCATTGCCAAATCGCCACAATAGTCAAGGTATGCCCTACACAGACACTGGGGCCCTTTTGTTCGCCAGGCTTGTAAGTGGCATTTTATTTAAGCAATAATGACTGGGAGAGAGGGCATTTCCTGATACTTAATGACCAACTGCAGGAATTGTGGGCCTGAGGCAATGCATATAATACCCTATTAAACTCTCAAATTTAAAAATGTAAAGAAAAAAATAATTACCTTCTTATGCACGTTACCATGGATACTGAGAGTTGTTTATAGTTTTAGTCTTTTCCTAGAGGTTAAAGTCCAGTGGAGCAACCAATAGGAAAAGCGGAAACTTCAGTCTCCGTTTCCACTCACTTTATAATATCTGGCATTACCTAGTTAGCGCCTCTTTCTTTAAGAAGGTGCACGTTGCCCCCGAAATAGGATATGTAACATGTGATATGGATCGCCATAAAAAGTATTCATATTTTATTGAACAGTTTGGCAATCAGTATTTAAAATCAGCTAACCTTGTAGATAATCACATTCTGTTTCCCCAGAGTGGCAGGAATTTTCAGACGGTTCTTCATCTCCCCGACCCCAAGAATGTGCCATTTTTTTCAGCCTTCAAATTGCATGCACATATTTAATGCATTAGTGCCAGAAACACTTTTTCAGTTGGATCTATTATTACAGTGCATAACTCAGAGATTAACATTTAATCATGAAGGAGAAAATACTCAGAGAAGCACCTAATACTCCATAATTTACATAGTAACTATTTGTTCTATGATTTTTTTTTTTTCCCAACTCTTAGAACACTGTTTCTCTTCTAACTCTTAGGGAAAGACAGGACTTAATTAAATCAGTTTCTCAACTCTGCAGACCTAAGGTCGCAAATGGGAACCACTAACTCACTGGTATCTATTCTGGGAATAAAAGAACTCTAAGGAAAATTTAGAGACTTAATTTCACCGACAACTCCAAACTTTCTCCCACAAATATGTTTTCCACTGTTATCAGCAAGATTTATCTGCTCTTATTTTTCTTTATTCTATCACCATCAAATAGGAATATAACAAGCCTTGCTCAAACATTTAATGTAGAAATAACGTTCATTTATTCAGTACCCACTCATTCATTTATTTATCTATTAGGTGTTTTTAAAGCATATTGTGCTTTATCAGGAGCCGGACCATAAAAGCGTGCAACTGAAAAAGCTAAACTCCCCACTCTTGAAGAAATCTCTCTGCTGAGGAGTCAGGCACGGAACATAAATGAGGGTACTTCACTGAGGGCACCACACTAGAGGTCTCACGAGAGGTGTTGGGGAGCACAAAGAAAGGGGAGGGCAACTCTCCTGGAGATTCAGGAGGTGACATTTCCTTTTGATGTGAACTGTAAAGCACTATACACAATTATCAAGTTATTATTATAGTTTTATTTCCTTAACTATTCTTCTATATGGATACAAAGATGGAAAATTCCTAAAGAATCTATAACACAGTTGGGAGTCAAATATAGAAATTTGATAGTGGTTATAAAACCTATTTTAACATACTTCCCCTCTACACTTCTCCCCAAATATTCATATCTCTAAACAGCGCTAGATTTATAGAGAGAACTAAGTCTTGACCTGAGGACACCAGGAGTCTCTGGGCTAAGGAGGTGGGCACCTTCTACTGTGCTGACTTCCACACTGAGATGCAGTGCAGCAAGCCCTACATTTCCTGCCTTTATAAAAGCACCTGAAGAGAATCCTGACACCTTCCTTTGAATGATTTTTATCTACAGACATCCAAATCATGCTCAGCGCCTGCGTGATTTATCTGGGTTCTTAGAATCAGACCGCACAAGCTAAAACCTTAAGCCCTGAGTAGGAGGGAAACACAGGGATCAGACGAGAATTCATTAGGGAAGGCTGCCTAGAGCCCTTGGGTTTGAGGAAGACCTTTTGGGATATAATGAACATATATGCACAGAGAAAGGCTAGCGTGGACGAAAGCGGCCAGACAGTATCCAGCCAGTCCTCGGGGGTTACAGAAAGTAGATTAGTTCCCTGGAACAGAAGGGCTGGCTGGCTGGGGAGCAAGGAGAACTTAGATTAAAAAGATAAGGGCAGGAAGGAGAGCAGATGGCAAATAGCCCCGTCGAGGAGCTTGAGGAGTGTAGATGGATTGCTAAATTCCTACTGTCCTCAGGACTCTGCACAGACGTCATCTCTGGATTGCTTTCCCTGATCTCCACCCCGCACTCATAGCACTTAAAAATGTTGTACTGAATGAAATGATCTGTTTAAACATCAGTCTCTGTGCTTCCCCACATCCCCGGCTCCGATCACCCGCGCGGGGATCGCTCTGCCAGTTGCATGCTCAGAGCCCAGCACAGTGCCCGTCAGCACTCACTTATTCAGCAAAGACTGTCTGAGGGTCGCCCTTGAACCAGCACTGTGCTTGCAGCCAAGGAAACGGTGGTGATAAAGAAGGACTATGTCCCTGATCATGTGGAGCTTACACACAGTATTCATCAGGGAGCCATTCTACATTCTAATGCAGAACAGACCTGAAGAAACTGCGGAAGATTCTTTGGGATCTGAGTATGGGGGGAGTGTCTGCAATTCCAGCCAGAAACGTCAGGTGGGGGACGTCACCTTATTGCACAGGTGAACACAAGAGGAGTTAGCTACATCTGGCACGATGCTAGGGAGAAGCCCAGGGCCGAGATGGCCCATCAAATGGCCAATCAGAGCTGAAGAGGACCAAGGCGCCAGTACTAGAAAAGTTTACTATTATTTTCAACAGGGGCTCTTCCATGGAAAAGTCCAGGGGAAAATGCAGATGGTTTTGAAAGGAAGAGGAAAAGTACTGCTGCAAGTATTTTGACATCGAAATGCATATTGATGAGGCAAACAGGAGGGCTGGGCCCAGTATTCTCATAAACCAGCTCCCCTGGTGCTGGCTAAATCAATTGGGAAGTCCATGTGAGGGAGATGACCTAACCTAACTGGGAAAGCATGTGGGCCCAAAAGACGGGAGCTCTGACTCAGGCTCTCACAGTCCCGGGCTACATCGCTCGCCCCAGCTGCCTGGCTCTCCCTGCGTCCTCCTGCCACGTCTACCCTACCCACTGCTCCCACGCTCAGCAGCCCTCACCCCTACCGGCCCTCACGTGTCCGAGCTTCACAGCTGGGAAGCATGAGGGGGCTTGTGCTTACACTCCTTCTAACCGGAGACTTTTAGAGCTGCCGGGCTCATCCAAACCACGAAGGGCAGAGCTGGGGCTGGTGCGAAGTGGGGGAGGGAAGGGGAGGCGTGACCCCCCTGCAGCCACATGCAAGGTCAACATCACACGATGGATTAGCCCCATATGCCCCTTCCAGTAAAAGATCTGGGATGTGTGATATCAAATGGAAAACCTAGTTCACTTGCCTCAGAAGGACCATATAAAAAGGGGAAAAAGTTGTCGGTTCTTTACTTAAGTCAAAAAAGGAGGCATGTGTGCCCAACTTCCACTGTATCATTTATCAGAAGAATCCGCCTGTGAACATGGCCATTCGGGCTAATCGCATGAAGAGGGTCAGCAAATGATCATGCATACGTTTTCTTTATACTTGTCCCCTCCTGACACTCAGTATATAGACTGTAGAGAAGAAGTTGCAGGGGTGGGGGTGGGGGGCTTATCCTATTTAGCACAGTTAGAGTGCTAAGCTGGGCAAACTTGTTAAAGAGGCTTTCTGAACTACTTTCTCTGATCGATAACTTTTGCTCATGACAAAACTCAGAGGAACCACCTCGTTCTTTTCCCCAAGTCTCCAAGATGGAGCTTTACAAGACATGGACTTAAAGTGGCAAAGAAAAATTTGCTTTGATGATTTGTCCAGGTGCTCCAGCGTTAAAGGAAGATGTAAGCAAACAGATAGCACCTGGGGATACACCGATCCCTCTTTCCTGATCTGCCCTGAGCTCCCCCAAACCTCCACAGGGAGAGAAAGCTACTATTGGGTGAATATAAGGTCTAATTCGAGAAAAGATTCAGAGTTTCATAAAAATGAATCATGTTTGTGAGTTTCTACAGTTGCCCGTGGAATGCAAAGCTCAGCAGATATCTGAATTATTAAACGTTTGCTTTATCAGTGTGGTTCAGTTTCAAGCACGGATTGAGCTGAAAAACAAACCAGGCCTGCAAAGGAAGCACCAACCCTTAGGATTCTAGAGATGAATATATGAACCCACAGATTCTCCTCAAGTTTCTGACCATGTATCAGAACCCTGAGGAATGTCTGCAGCTACTTAGCTCTGGCGAAATGCATTCTCTCGTACACAATGGCTAAAATCCAAACAAAGAATTGAAATCAGAGTTGGAAATCTGGCATCTGAAGTGAGATATGCCTAGATTGAATGTACTCAGGAATTCTCACAAAGAGTACACTTTTCTACATATATGTATATTTGATCAAAATCAACTGGCAACTAGCAAGAGACTCATAATGATAGTTTGATATTAATAAAATCAACTACTTTTTATAACTGAAGTTTCCTTATTCACAGGGCTCCCCAGCCTTTGAACGCAAAACTATTTCATCTGGTACTAACCCAAGTTTTACTGGCTGTTATGGGTCATGTTCCAAGGAAGCTGTTTATTAAGAAGTGCTCTTGGGATCAACTGGGAAAGGGGAGGGGGAAAGCAGGATTAACAGAGGGAGAAGTTGAGACGTAGTGCAGTCTCAGTAAAAGCATCAGTCAACCCACATGGAGTTCTGGACTGAGAGTAGTCTTCTAGAACTGTCCCAAATTAGGAGAAGAGGAGCATTTAATGCAGGTTGTCCCTGGGAAGCGGCGTGATCTTCAGATGACCAAACAGTCTTCCTTACATGAGGCAAACCCTATAGGCTAAGAGCTAAGGGCCATCTTCTTACAAAGCTCCCAGGAGCTGGAGGAAAAGACCTTCAATCCTGAATAGGAATCTTCTCAAATAGGAATCTGGATAGGGCATCAAAGCATCCACTACAGTCCACCGCTTACAGTATTTGGATCCTCCTCTTCTTAGAGGTTCTGGAAAAAGCTCCTCCAAGATACCAGTGAGCTTCTGTTCCTGGTGGGAACTTAACAGAGGAAGGTTAGTAAGATGAATTATAGCTCTTGATGCTATGGCTGCTTTCAGGGTGACAACTGATACTCATCTTCTCCTTCCTGTTATCCACTGAAGGTCTTCCTCACTCTCAACAAGCATCTCTGCTGAGCTTGGTGGTTTTCCTGGTGATGAGAACAATCCCTCATCCCTGAGGGGTCTGGGCCACCAGCCATCATGCCCCTCTCAGGCTGTGGTCTAGTTCCTTCAAAGTTGGAGTAGGGAAACCAAGAGGTACCTAAGTAGGTCACCTAGGTTCTACATTATTCCTCCCTTCCCTGTACATAACAGTATCTTCCTGCCTTTTCCTGATGACCAGGCTCAATGATCCCACCCAAGACAGCGACTTTTCTTCCTGCCTATTGGCTTCTTGGTGCAAGGAGCTGGAATTATCCATGGACCAGCCACACTTACACTTCACAGAGGCAATCACTGTGTCTCCTGTCAGGAATATTCCCCCCCCACACACACACACCCTTTAAGAACCAGGACCTCAAAATTCACAGAGCTCAATTTTGTGAGGATAAAAAGCTCAAATTCTTCAAGTAGGTCACTGGGAGGGATGGTCAGTAAGACTTTTTCTGCTTCTACTTCTTGGTTGCAAGACTCCTGCATTCTACCCATTGTGAACACAGTGGCATTTAAAGGTCTTTGATTTAAGGTCTCCTCTGGATCCTGAAGAATGGTGCCCTACCCTAAGAAGTATGGCTTTTGAGCTGCCACATCAGGTAAGTTTTCAGCAGGTCTGTCTATGCTATGCTCTGGCTGGCTGCCAGCACCGAGACATACAGCGTGAGATGGAACAGTGGCCTCATGTGCTCATTCCAACTTTCGCTGAAAAAATGCTTTGGTCTGATGTGATGTTATATTGGATTCCATGACAGTGGATTTAACACCTTTTAAGCCTTGGATAGTGGAGGCTACCTGAGGCCTAAGAGCAGGAAATATAAAATCCATATCCAGAATATGTGTCCATTCATGTTCAAATGAATTGCTGTTTCTTCCATGTTGGAAGATGTCCAATGTAGGCAGCCTGCCAGAGAGTCAGGTTGGTCTCCTTAAGGGATGGTGCTATATTAGGAACTCAGTATCACTCTCTGCTACTGGAATGTTGGCCATTTGGCAGCAGCGTGAGCTAGAAAAACTTGGGTAAGTGGAAGTCCAGGCTAGTGGGCCCACACATAGCCTCTACCCCTGCCACCATGGCTCTTTGGCCATGTGTCTGCTGTGTCAAGACTCGAAGCGGCCGACGGCAGAGGCTGGGTGCCATTAACTGCTCAGTCATTTTGTCTCCCCGCATGCTTAGTGCCTCCCTCTTGTGAGCGCTATCAGGCAATACAAAGATCTTCCCACAGTAGGCCCTCTCACAGGTCCGTGCAATGGCTACTCCAGACCCCTCCTGGTTGCTAATCTGCCCATTTTCTCCCTCTAGGCCCCTGCCCATTCGGTCAAGCCATTTGTTACAGCCCATGAGTCTAACCTCAGGCCACTTCTCTTTCAACACAACGTAGATGACCAGGAACACCACCTGAACATTTCCTTCACCATTGTTGTTCAAGGCCATCCTTGAACGGGGCCATGGGGCAGTCACTGTTTTCAGCCTGCCCCATACAGATCTGGCCCATCCAGCAAGCTTGAGACCCCTCCTCTTCAATCAACTGATCAGAAAGGATCCTCCGTATGGTCAGAGGTGTGAGCTGACGGGGAGATGTTGGTTCAGTAACAGTGGGTGACATGGAGCCCCTGTACAGCTTGGCTGCATCCCCTAGTCCTTCTTGTGCTTAATTCCAGAAGCACCAGTCCAGTCTTACAGTGAATTGGTCCTTGGCCTACCCCACGATATGATGTGGCGGTTCTGACAGAACCCAGTCGTGACGGGCTGGTTTGGTCCCATGGTCAGGTGGTCTCCCATGGTTAGGAGCTCTCTTTCCCTACTGGCTCCCCGGAGCATGCAAGAGCCATTGTTAGAAAGTTGTAGAGTTCTCTGCTGCCAATGGCACAGCCAGGCTCCAGAATCCTGGAGGTGCGTGTTGTGATTCTTCCACTGGGACTTGCCAATAACTCCACATGACCTCTGTTCCCAGCACCGATCCCTCTACTACCAGAAGTCCATTTAGCTTATATGGCCCGAGGGGTAGTACCGCAACCCAGACCTGATGCAGAAACTGTCCTTTTTCTGTTACTTTCTCAAAGCTCTTAACCTCTGAATGATATTCTGGTTGAAGCAGTGTTCCCAGGTGTGGACCATGCTGTTTCCAGAACTCAAATGCACTCATCAGGTTTTATACTTCCGTCTTCATGGTGGAGGAGTAAGATGCAAAACTTGGTCTCTTCCTTTGGTTGTGATGTCCAGGCACGCCCCTGAGCACAGCACCCCTAAAAACCGTACCAATACAGCAGGTCCCTATCAGGAGGCAGACAGGAATCCAGAGGCTTATTAGTGATTAAACAAATTCAATAAACGGTCTCCAAATGAAGACAATAAAGTTTTCCCACTGCTACTTAAAACAAAACAAAACATGATTTTCTTATCATTTTCAAAGTTTTGTCACATGGTAAGAGTGTGATACGTGACTCTGGGACATGTGGGCCATATGATTTTGTTTTTAAAGGCCTACCCACACTAATCGTTGCTTATTTATGCTCTCCAAATCCATAAATAGAGCAAGATAAAATGAACAAATAAGAAACTTCGGAGGAAGTTAAAAATACAGCTTGGAAAAATTAAAGAGAGCCAGGTTAAAGTTAGCAGATGAAAGCAGGGGGCCAGCGTGGCTGACCAGTTGCCAGATGGCAGATGGCAAAGGTCCCCCTGGGTCCTGCTGTGGCCGAAGCAGAGGCCGCAGCCACGACTCCTCACTCTCACTAAGCCCCGCCATATCCAGAGAAAGGAGAGAGGTGACGCCACGAACCGTCTCAAAAGTAACTGGACGGAGATGCTCACAGTGAGGAGGAGGGTGGGATGGGGGGAGCTGTGTGTGTGAAGACGTTTGGACACTATCACTTCCTTTGGTAAAAAGTCATGCCGAAATGACTTCACCTGGGTCTCCCAGACAGCAGATCCCAGGACGAAGGCTGGAGCGCAAATACTTTACTGCATGGAGTGTGATCCAGACAGGAGGAGGGAGGGACGAGGAGAACGGAGCAGAGAAGGATGGAAAACCAACACGAGGATGAGTCACAGCTCCTGGCAAGTGGCTGCTGGCTCCTTCTGTCCTGCCTGAGTTGTAGGAAAGACATCTCGGGGCCGTCCATCTCAGGGGGGAGAAAAGGAATGCATGGATCCATTAGGGCTTATGCTTTGTAGGTCAAAGGTTTGCTCCCCAAACCTACTCCCCTGTGTTTCAGGCTTCGTCAGTGCAATGTGCCCCATTGCACTGTGCCCCATGTAGCTCAGAGAATCTCCGGGTGGATGGGACGCTTGAGCAGAGGTGTGAGGCCGGGCACGGGGCAAGGCCCTGGCAGGCTGCTCCCCCAGGAGGCTGCCCGGAGCCTGAATCCATGGCTGGAATAAGGGGTAGGGGAATGCCCAAAGGTGAGAAGGGGTGCCCAGTGCATACTTCAGATCTAAAACTAGATGTTGCTTTTACAGCCTCTTTTTAGAGAGAATCTTTTGATCTTGAGCAAATTTCTGATCTCTGAGTAGTGAACCCCTGTAAGATTTAAATGATGTCAGGATATTTGGACCAAGCACCATTCTGGGCATGGAGAGAGTCTACCCATGAACAGAGGCAACGGTTTTGTTTTTAAAGAGAGAGAGAGAAGAAGCAGGAGGAAGGGGTGCAAAGGGAGAAGCAGACTCCCCACTGAGCAGGGAGCCCGACATGGGGCTCAATGTGGGGCTCGATCCCAGGACACTGAGATCATGACCTGAGCCAAAGGCGGATACTTAACCACCTGAGCCTGCGCCCCTCGAGGCAACATTTAAAAAGTATGTCCTTTGCTCCCTGTTTCAAAGTATAAAGTATAAAGCTTTCAGGAGTGCATCGAAGATTACATCTGAAAACAGATTCACTCCAAACATCTAGTCTATCAAATTCTACTTAAGTTAATGTTTTACATGGAAAACAAAGACTTGAAGGAGTAAAACTGTCGGTATTATACATATGGGTGAGAAATCATTTCTACATTCATTTTCCGAGTATCTCTGAGTTTCCAGAAGCTGCTTTCTTTTATGCTGGGGAGTTAAGTGCAATGTTAAGACAATGTGAATTTTCACGCTGTGGTCTAACATACAGGCCCTGAAAATTTTTTCTTCTCTGAGAATCCAGTATTGATTTTTTTCACGGTCAAATTAAGCTACAACAAACGAGACGAGGTTTTCATTGTAAGCAGATCTCTATTATTTAAAATACTACGGACTTCTGGATCATAACCCTGTTGTTCAGAAACTTAGCACTTGGCTACTAAGTCAGTCCTGGAAAACTGACTGTAGGCAAAACTTCTGAAGCTTGATATACATCCTCCACTCCTCTGTTTGAGAATAGAGTATAATGACATCACAATTTAAATTTACTTAGAGGGCCTGCTCGGCAAATGCTGTTAAAGAATTAGAATCCTTCTAGCTGGAAAAGTAATGATGAATGCTCAGAACACTTCACTTGAGCTAAGAAGGCAGAAAGCAGAGAAAAATTCCTCCCTTAGGCCCTGGTCCTTTGTGATCCTGCTCCACCAACAGGAGACTTAATTAGTTCAATTAACCTATTAGAGGTCGGATATTTAATTTTTAATTAATTAATCATTAGCAATTAAATAAAATTTATATCCATCAGGAAAATTCTAAATACACACGCGAGCTTTTAAAGTCTTAACAACATCGTAAGTTAGATATCACTATTTCTATTGACAAATGAAGTGTCTGAGGTACAGAGAGGCAAAGAACTGCCTCAAAGTCACACAGCTAAGATGTGGCAGGTAGAGCTGCATTCCAGCTCAGACAGCAAGATGCCACCGAAGCCTCTCCAACCACATTCTCTCCGTGCTGTGGAAACACAAGGAACAAATCTGTCCAAGGTGTAACAAAGAAACCAGATGGAAGGAGCCAACCTTCATGGTGACAAATTAATCTCTTGAGCTCTCCCCACAACAGCTCCTTCTACCTCTCAGGGCCTGGAGTGGGGGGTGGGGAATGGTGCAGCAAAGTTATCATTTAGCTTCATCCATATCCCCCAGCTGCAAAATGTTACTAGAGGCTCCTGGAAAAAAAGCAATCTGGGTTAGGACTCCGTGCAGGTGCACAGGGAAGGCTCTGTGTCCTCCTGTCTTCCCCAAACTTGTCTCATGATGGTAGCTCTTTTTGAGGAGGAGCAACCTCACACTGATTCTGCAGAAGACAGTTCTGAAATCACTGAGCTGCCGAATTCCACAAAATAATACATTCTAAAAGGTCATTCTGTTCCCACGTGGTACTCACAATCTGGCCTCGCATCCACAACAGAAAACGCGGGAATGGGTTTTTCCCTAAGAAAGTCTGATTACTCATCGGTTCACCAAATATTTAGGGAACACTGTGGGGCAGGCGCTGTGCTGGATACCGAGAGTCTATCCACCAACAGAAAGGTCAGTTTCTGCTCCAAGAAGCTTACAGTTGAACAGAGACGGTAAACTGCCCAGCTGTACTCATCATGAGAAGGGTGCGGGGTCACAGGATCGCTTAACAGGATGGCTTTATGTGGGTTTGTCCAGGCACCAAGGAAGCGACATTTCACCTGAGGTCTGAAGAAATGAGCAGGAGGTAAACAGGGTCAGGGGGAAATCCATGCAGAGGGACTTGTGTGGGTGGAGGGCCCCTCTCCTAATAAGCTTCTACTCACCCTTCAGACTCAACTTAGACCTCCTGCTCTCTCTGGAGGCTAGATGGAGGCGCCCGACTACTGCACTTAACACCCAGAGTCCCGGTTAACTGTTGACTTGCACAGAGCACCCCTCACAAAGTGGCCGCATCGTAGGGCTAGCCTGCTATCTGGCACACCGAGGCGCATTCAAAGGAGCAAAGGGAAGGGAGGGAAGTAATTAACTAATACGGAGCTGTAAACGCAGGTTCATTCTCCACCACGTCTCGCTTTCTGTCATATAAAGAATGAGAACAGTTATACTCAGTGCTCACATGGTCCACCTCCACTTCACATGCTAATTCAGTCTCCAAACATTTGTGTTAGGAACGGGAGACGCAATATGCTTAAGATGCAGTGTCTCGCGGTCAAGGAGCTTAGGATTTAGTGGTGGACAATCAGAAATGCAGGTCTCTCATCCTTTCACCCAGTATGAAACAGCAAAAGCAGGATGAGTTTCGATGTCAGCCGTCCACGCGGGATTTGGGCCTTGCCCTCTGACCGCTGGCTTTCAAACTGCCAGCCCAGAGTCCTGCACCAGGAAGGGCTGAGCTGGATTCCCCACTCTCGGTGCAGTAAACTTTCTTGCCCCTTCCCCGTGTTCCTCCCGGCCAGGCTGAGGCAGCCCGAGCTCCGGCTGCCCGAGGGCCAGGGCGGCGGGGCCGCAGGACCTTCCCCGCGGAGCCGGATCGCCGCCCCCAGGCCGCCACGGCCCATTCCCGGGGCGCCGCAGCCCGCGCCTCCGCAGACCCGGGACGAATCGGGCGTCGCGGGCGCCAGAGTGGGGGGTGGGGTGGGGACCAGCGCGCCCCTCCGCCCGTCCCTCCCCCCGCACGACGTCACCCGGGTCACGTGGGTGACCCCCAGCCAGACTCAGCTGCTGGGCCTGGGGAGCCGGGAAGCGGGGGAGCAAGGGGGCGGGCGGCGCGTCTGCTCGGCCCCTCCCCGACCCCTCCCCCGGAGCCGGAGCGCGGCGTTAAGCAAGGGGCTCCGGTGAAATTGGAACCAGTGTTCTAAATTAAGGGGAGCAGATGTCCCTGTTTTGCTCGGGAGGCCTGGGTGGCCTGCTGTTCAGACAGAAATCGTTGAGGCACTGACCTTCCGGGGCCGCTGTCAATCTCCGCGTGCAGATGGCCAGCCCGGAGCCCTGCCCGCTCCTCTGCATTGGAAATGCGGCAGCAGGGGGATCCGGGCAGCTTGAGAGAAAAGCCTGCGTGGGGGGTGGGGGAGGAGGCCCGGGGGAGACAGAGGGCAGGAGAAAAAGGCCTGCTCCGCGCACAATGGAGCCCCCGTGGCGGCCCCTCGGAGGACAATGCCGTCCCCCGGGACCCGCGGTTGGCTGCGCCAGGCCGGCCGGCCCGCGCTCCAGCTGCCTCTTCAGAACAAGGCCGTGCAAATGTGCCCACTTGATTCTAAATCCTCTTAGGCGCTATCCATGTGAGCGAGGGACGGGGTGGCCTTACAATCCTTTACAATCGGAGGCCTGGGAACCCCGGCGCTCGGCGCTCGGCAAAA
This sequence comes from Mirounga leonina, assembly GCF_011800145.1. Lineage (NCBI taxonomy): Eukaryota > Metazoa > Chordata > Mammalia > Carnivora > Phocidae > Mirounga > Mirounga leonina. The sequence goes on along the minus strand of NW_023270734.1, from coordinate 1,100,339 downwards.
TGTCTGCACCACGCATGCAAATGGAGTCCATCACTTGGAGAAAGCGGCAGAAAATCTTTCTACGCGGTAGTCGGTGAACAAAACCGACCAACTAACCGCCTGCAGTAAACACCCATGTATCTGCCGTTCGATGCCCTGCAGGGTCCTGAAAATTTTTCAGGGTGTTTCCCCTGGAAGAGATTTCGCATTATGTTCAGAAAAGCCAGCTAAGCTGTGCAAAGTCATTAGTCACCCAGGTATTTACACTGTTTTTCCTATTTCCTTTCTCTCTTGGCCTCTGTGGTCAGTAGTATAAAATTCCTAGGAACTCCCACCTAAACACCAGCTTCCTGTTTATGCTCTCACTGGCTTTAATGTTTAGCTGTTAAAAGCAGTTGACCAAGGCTCTATGAAAATCAGCAGAGGTTTACAGGTGAATAGGGGGGAAAAAAAGAAACAAAACAAAAGAGTAGGTCAAAGGTCCAGGTTCATTTTTAATCACTTGTGTCAAAATCACAGGGGAAAAAAGATAACATTAAAGTGTAACTTAATGCCTACGATCTTGGTTCATTTCATTTGGCCCCCGTGTCTGCATGAACCTATAAAATATGAGACGGTAGTCTAAAGTATGAACATTTTCATTTCTAGCAGTTAAAAAGCCCTTTTTTTCAATATGCATGACATTCCTTTGTTTTAGAAGGTTACAGTTCACACATAAGCAGAATATGTGCGTGCCTGAACGTGCCTTGCACCTCGCCATGGCTGTTCTTCTTGACGTTCCTGCAGCAAAATGTTGCGCTTATGTAGCTATTTGAATTACAGCCTCCCTGACCTGGAAAAGAACCCTAGAGGGCCCTTCATCCAGCTCTTTTCTGATACAGAATTCCCTGCACCATTCCCAGGGAGTGATTAGCTATGCTGTGATAGAGTCCTGCTAGAGCTCTCTACCTCAGAAGATAGCATCCTTCCTTGACAATCTTTTTTTTTTTAACTAGAGTTTTCCTATATATAAGACTGAAATCTGTCTCCACTGACAGAGCCACACAGAATAAATCTAATCTCTCTTCCACATGGTATTATCCTTGAAGAATTTGGAGACAACGCTCGGTCCCCTCAGAGTCTTCTCCCAGCTGAAACATCTCTAGATCCTTGAGCAGTCCCTTGTCGTGCCCCCCCCCCCCCCCCCCCCCCCCCCCCCCCCGCCCACTGCCGTGGGTCTGAGTCTCCTGCACCGTCCCAAGTTATCTACAGATGCTCTGGTTAGTCTAAGTCCCTTTGAAGCTGAAGATAACGCTCCAATTCATGGTGAAATTCAGTGTAGGAGATAGCACGAGAGGAGTATGGCTGAAAACCAACAGGGGGAATCGGTGGGACCATGTCCAAGTTACTCGGACAAAAATAAACTTTGGGTTTCCATTTTCGTCTTTTTCTACTCTGTGCCGGTAATGCCAGACTCAGGAAGCCCAGGAAAGGAGACAGCTGTATCGCGTGCTAGCACCGTGCCTTTCACGTTCTGGCACCTTATCCTTGCAAAACCCCTCTGAGTAAGTTCTCGGGTGACCTCCTCTTTTACAGAATCAGAGGTCAAATAATCCACTCAAGAACACACAGCTAATAAGTCAGGGAGCGAGGTCTCTAGCCTGTGGCTTTTATACAAAGCTGCCGTCCTAGGGTCTTGTTAAAACAGATCCTGAATCTTTTCTTCGGCATACTCTGAGGACATACGGCTTTAATTCAAGGCCAGTTGTATACATCGTATTTAGACAGCTACAAAAATTTCTGAAATACAAGTTAAGAACTTTAGGTGGGGAAAAAAGTTCTTTCTGGAAGCAATGAAACAGAAATTCCAAGTTAAAGCCAAAAGCCATCCCAAACATGCTTTTATTCCAGTGGTATTACTTAGGAGCAAAGTGTTATATTCCCCTTGAGTTTCCTGCCTCGGGCTGAGGGCAGGCCAGGCCCTTGATGCTGATTTCTTCCATGGATTTCGGCTACAGCAGAACCGGCGCCATTGCCCTTTACTCCCGCCTACTCTCCAGTATGTCAGTTAGTCAAGAAAGAGGGAAGAGTATGTTTCCCGCGCACACACTGTAATTTTTTTTCCAGCGTCGCTCAGGCTGCCAGAATAAAAGTAAAACCACAGAGAAAAGATTTAGATCAGCCTCTTGATCGGCCTGCTGCTATTTTACAGTTTTAGGAGGGGCTGGACATCAAACACTTGAAACTGTCAGCTCTACATTCCTTCTCGGAATAAAGCAGCACCGGCACGTACCCTGGTGGATTAGTTTCTACCCCTCCAATCTTGGAACCTCTTTCTCTCGGGGAAAATAGTCTCCAGAAGGCACACCGAATGATCAGAGTTAGTTCTGAAAAAGGTTCTTAGAGTCTACGGTGAACTGACATGTACTGACATCCGGCCAGGTGGACTCTGAGCCTTAGCAGGGATATCGCTTAGCTGTTCAGATTTTTCTAATTTGTTTTTCATGGTAAATAGTGCTTGAGATGCCTTTTCCTTGCAGCCCTAGCTGAAGGACCCTCCACAATCACTATCACATTAATCTATTTTCTTCATAAAAGCATAAAAACCTAATGCTTCACTGCTTACATGCTTGTTTGTGCTCGACCTTCCCTCTCTGGATCACAACTTGTGCAGAAAACAAGTACCTTGGTCTGTCTTGTTTACCACCTAGCCTATAGTACGTCCTCAGAAATACTTTTTTTTGAATGAATATATCTTTTGAGCATATATATATATATATATATATATATATATATATTTCTCTTGTACAGTTCTTTCCTTCAAACAAATTCTTGGAGTAGTCAAATTCCGACAGACAGAAAGTAGAACCTAGTTGCCAAGGGCAATGGCCGGGGTGGGGGATGGGAGTTAGTGTTTAATGGGCACAGAGTTTCAATTTGGGGAAGAGAAAAAAAGTGTTGCAGATGGATGGTGGTGATGGTTGCACAACAGTGTGAATGTACTTAATGCCACTGAACTGGACACTTAGAAATGGTTAAAATCATAAATTTTAGAGTGCAGTGCATATGTTTTAACACAATCAAAATAAATTCTTTGAATTGGCAATCTTGCGCTAAGAGTTAGTGTATATATTTTAAACTGGGGTGTATATTACTAAACGTCCCTCCAGAAGGGATGCCAATTCACTTTCCAACTCCCAGTGCCTGAGAATAGTCATTGCCCAGCACATCACCAACGCTGCGTTCTCAGCCTTTTTATTCCTTCTATTTGGTGAGTAAACACACACATACACACACGCACACTTTAATTATTGTTTTACTTGTATGACCATACTTACTATTTTATTTATTTATTATTAAGGGCGTAGTATATTTTCATATGTTTGGTATTTCTTTTGTGAAAAGCCTATATGTATCCTTTCCCATTTTTATGGGCCTGTTTCCTTTGACCGATTTATAGGAGTTCCTGTATAGGAAAGATAATAACTCTTGGTCTGTGATACAGCTTGCAATTAATTTTTCCCAGTTCATGATTTCTCCTTAAATGTTATTTAAATTGAAAATTGTACACAACTGATAAATTAGTTGAATACTACATCTGAAACTAATGATGTACTATATGTCGGCCAATTGAATTTAAGTTAAAAAAAATAAATATAAAATTGTATGCTGAATCAGTATCATCTTGGGGTGAAAAAAACCCCTTCCCCATTCCAAGATTGTAAGAATATTCATCCATGTTTTTACCCCATACATTTGTGGCTTTGTTTTTTTATACTGAAATATTTGATGCATCTATATGCTGATGGCAAGAAATAAGATAAAGTTCCTTTTTAACTAGTCAGTTAATCATCATTTATTACATAATCCATGTTTTCTCTCAGTAATTTGAACTGACTTCTTTCTGTTGTAATAAATAACCGTATTCTTAGATCTGTTTAACTTCAGCACCTAGACCATGCTATTTTATTTACAGTAAGTTGCCAATATATTTAGGTGGTGCTTACTGCCATAAATCCTAGACTAGTGACTAACCTCTATATTTGGGATTTTAATCCATTATTGGAAAAATTTTAAATTATGTGTAATTATACATTGGAAAAGTATAGCCTGTTAGAGAATTTCCCCTGCTGGGAGCCAGCAAGGAAGAGAGAGTAAGGTGCCAACAGACACTTAGAAGAACCGGTGATAGGAGGGAGAAGGCTTGGCTGGGATGCTTGGCACGGAGTCAGGGCCTGACCTTACATTCAACTCGTGTTCCCAGCTAGAGTAACTTAATTACCCATGTGGCAGACAGAAAGCTGGTGGGCTTTGCCCTCTTGATATTGAGCCCTATCTCTGCCACTTTCTAGGTTTGTGGTCTTAGAGAAATCTCTTAAATAGTTTGCTTATTCTAAGGCTAATAATAGGCTACCGAAGGTGATAGTTATAAAGACTGACCAATATAGGTGCCTGGGTGGCTGAGTCGGTTAAGCATCTACCTTCAGCTCAGGTCACCATCCCAGGGTTCTGGGATCGAGTTCCGCATCAGGCTCCCTGCTCAGTGGGGAGTCTGCTTCTTCCTCTGCCCCTGCCCCCTGCTCATGTTCTCTCTCTCTCTCTCTCAAATAAATAAATAAAATCTTAAAAAAAAAAAAGATTGACCAATATACTTAAATGCACTCTGGAAATGATCTCATCTGAATATTTATCATCATCATTATTATTAATATAGGGGAGGGATGCTTTTCCTCCCGTGCCTTCATGCTTCTGCCTGTTCACCTGCATCCTGGCCTTGCTCCTTCCTTGTGAGACATCGTTCCCCTCTGCAGAAGAGAGGCTTACAGAACGGCGAGACTCAGGCCACCATCATCTGAAGACGCGTGCTCAGGCAGTCTCTCTTCTGATCGACCTCGTCCAGGACACTGCTGGCTTCATCAGCGAGGTCAGGGGGTGCTCTACAGACATTCTTCATTTGCTAGTGCTGTGATTCATTTTGTTTTGATGGAGGGTGGGGATGTTAAGTTGTTTGGCCTTAAGTCTAAACCATGGATACGATCCAGATTATCCAGTGAGCTCTCTATTGGGGCAACTGGGAGATAACAATAAAGTGGTCTTTTGATTGCCATCCTGTCATTATTCCTTGTGTGTCATTACACACTGACCTCATGCGCGGAGGAAAGACGGACAGAGACCGGAGGCATTCCCAGCTCTCCGGTGACAATACCATCCCGGCCATCAAACCTCTCTGACCTCTAACCTCTGACAATTACCAGTCCCTCATATGGGTCAATTACTCACCCAAGGAGGCTACTCCGCACAGTGCACGTAGCAAGAGTTCCGTAACTATTAGTTATTCTTACCGCTGTTCCTATCAGCTGTGCCCCTATGGAAGGCAGGTCAGTGGTCTCTTCTGTGGAACAGGGCACCTCCGTGGTCAGTCTCCTTCTCCATAGCCTTGGCCTTCTGCCCATTGCCTCACCTCCAGCCCCTCAGCGCTCCAGCCTGGGACTCCCTCCTGGGCTCTCTCTTCACCATCGCCTCTCTGGATCCAGCCCACCCTCGGCCTCGGCCCCTGCGTTTCCTTCTCAGGTGGGTCTGTGCCTCTCCCGTCCTGTCTCCATGTTTCAGGGTGGTGCTTCACCGGGCAGCTTGCCAGGGAGGTGCAAGCATCCTGGGGCAGAGCGGGGGCGGGGGGAGGTGAGAGCCACAGGGCCAGCAGGGACCTCTGTGAAGGAAAAGCGTGTTGTAAACTGTGGGCCAGGGAGCCCCGGCAGGCCCTCGGCCTTCTCCTGTCACAAGAAGGCTGGGGCAGGATCCCCATGCAGTATCCATCCATTCGTTTAATGAGTACTTGTCCAATGCTTGTGCCACACCCTGGGAGTCAGGTGGGGAAGACAGAAATGGTTCTCAGCCTCAAGGAACTTTCAGTCCAATGGGGGGGACAGACAAACAGCGTAAAACAGATGATTAGAACCACCCAGTGGCTAGTCAGAGCTAGCCAGACACAACAGGGCGCTGAGATCAACACTAAGGATTGGCCCGGAGGCCCCTCCAGACCTGGGGGGGTGGGGGAGAGGCTCTCCGAATCCCTCAATTCAACTTTCAATGTGAACTTATTTTCTCACCCCATAAGTATCTGGAGATTTCCACCAACTATTCCGTTTGTGGGTTTTCTAGTGACAAAAGAAAAAAAAAATCACAAGGTGGTGAGCTAGGGAAACCTGAAAACTAGAGGGCCAGGTGTTCCCAGTCATATTTCCCTCTTTGTTTGCCCTCTGACACCTTTTACTTGATTGCTTTTAGGTCTGGATTAATTTTTTCTGGCCAGAGGCCCATGCTAATTTGCATGGCTATTCTATATATGGGTCAGATCCGCCAAGACAGCAGGCCAGCCTGAATTCACAAACAGAGTCACATCCATCAAGTGGCCCAGAGCTCAATATACTCACCATAGAAGAATGGAGGATAATGAGAAATCCTACCACAGCCTGAAATCGTGACTCACCAGGGTTGCCCTGTGGTCAAGCTCATGGGTAAACCACTCCATCATCCTTATGTTCTGCTTGTCAAACACTTGTGGGATTCCATTTTGGGCTTTAGACATGTAATTACACTTCTCATTGTTTCCAAAGCCAGAATTAAGCCTCAGATTATATAATTAATTGTGAGTTAGGTAGAGTGCCTTCTTTCATTTTACACTCTCATCTATGATGTTAATACAAATCCTTGTTTTGTTCAGTAATACCATATATTCCCGGCCACACTAGTCGATAAAATACACATTAGTGTTGTCATATTTAGCTGTTCTTATGAATGGATAACTGGAAGGCTTACTTACAACTGTAGTTAAAATCTATTATGGGAACCTTGATTCTTCCCCTGTGTTTGTTGACAGAATCAACCATTCTTTCAGTCACCAGAAGTGTTTGTTCATTCATTCACATATTCATTCATTTAATCATTCAACACCTATTGTTTTAGGTCTATTATGGGGGAGCAGCTGTGCTAAGTACAAAGTAAGAAGACATGGTCTCTGGCCCCAAAATGGCACAACTAACATGGTACCCACCTTGGCGGAAGGAGTGGCAGGTTGTATCTGAGTCTAAAATCATAGGTGCTTGCCCACCCTACCCCAAAGCCATCTGAGATTCTGATTTGCCAGGTCCAGAGTAAGGCCCTGACGTGTGGATTTGTAAAAACTTCTAGGGTAATTCTGATTACACCCTTGGGTTAGGAATCATTGCTCTAGTGATCTTTCCAGAATTCTGTAGAACTCAAGATCCTTTTTGTGGGGCAGCATAACCATGAGGTCCTCTTCACCCAAACTGGAGAGTCATCTGAAGGTGGACAGTGCCTGACCAGGGCCAGGGGTAACACTCATGCTCATGGCCATGAGAGACTGTCCCTTCCTGAGGGGTTGTTCCCAGTCATAGGGTCAGGCCTACTCTGGCCCCCATGCCAACTCTCAACCCCCAAGCTGAACCTACCTGGCCACCGGACCTCTACCCTTGGCTCTAAAATCCTGCCTTCTGGTGTTGCTTTGCGGTCATACCTCATGCCTGTCTGATTTCCCTCATTAGTCAAGTGGAGACCTAGGGCCCCCAGGCCACAGAGGGCAGACTCCTGGGCACCTGGACTGAGCACATGGCTTTCCTGTGGGCCAAGGTGTGTGGGGTTGACAGAGGAGTCGGAAAAGAAGCAGTCAGGAAAGTGTGGAATCCAAGTGTTGGGCAGGAGGACTCAGCCACCCAAAGAAGCTAGACAGAGAGGAAGAAGTCAGCATGACACCCCCGAGAAAAATGGGGCTCTGTGACAGAGACAGCTCAAACAGGGGCGGGGTGGGAGGGGACATGTTCTTTTTATCAAGTGCCCACAGGTGTGGGAGCGGTGTGGCAGGACAGTTAGAGGCCTGACCTCAGAAAGGGCACAGCCCCACCTGCCGCTGCCTCTCCAGCTTGCCCCCCCCCCCCCCCGCTTAGACTGCTCCCCGGCTGCCTATCTTCCCCCACCCACCCCCCTCCCAGCCCGACCCCTCCTGCTCTGCCTGTCCCGGACTAAGCAGGAGTAAGCTGTGGTGATCCACAGACATCATCAGACATCACAAAAATACCACGCTTGAGTGACTGGTGATGGATCATGCAAAGGCCATTGCCAGCTTATGAATTGCGGTTTGTTTGTTTTAATTTCTATTGTCAAGTCTGATATGATATGGAGATGATATTCCACCTGGTGGGGCCGACACCGGTGATGAGTCAGAGACAGTGTATTCCACATCTCATGATTATGTTTTAATCTTGCACTTGTAGCACTTGGCACCTGCTTTAGGTGCCATGAGTCTCTTGAACTGATAAATACAGTCAATTCCTAAAGTCTTACTTAAACTAATGAGCTTTATAAGCCCAAATAGAACCAAGAGCGTGAATGAGCTAGTTTTATTTTTTCCCGTTGTGGCTATTTACTGTGTCTTTAACTTTCTGTCCCATGTCATGGGTTCGTTCATTCATTCGTCTTTGACTGAACGCGGGTTCTGTGGGAGCACCTGTGATGCTTCACAAGCCGGCCCCCAACTACACCTCCTGCCCCATCTGCCACGCATCCCCGCATGTCCCCCAACCCCCGCCTCACACACACACTGTCGGGCACACTCCCAGGGTAAACGAACACACATGGTCTCTGTCCCTCGACGCAGCTCCGTCATGTGAGGGTCACAGCCACGCATCGATTGTTCGGAGGTGATGGAGGCTTTGGTGGCGCTCGACCTGGGTCGCGAAGGGCACAGAGCAGATCATCAAGGACAGTTCCGCCAACGCAGCAGGTGGCCAGTGCGGGAGCCCAGGGACCGGTGTGGTCTGGCGAGGGTGAGGGAGTGTGTGGTAAGAGGGTCGCCGGAGGGGAGCTCTCAGCCGAGGCGTGGCCCCAGCGCCCTGCCCGGTCCTGACTACGACCGTCCCGCCGTTCTGCCTGCCCCTCCGATGTGAGCACATTTCCAGGTCCCGGGTCTTCAGCTCCCCTCCACGGCTGGCTGCTGAAGTAGAAGAGAAAACTCAGACCTTTGTTCTGGGGAGACAGGCAGGGAGTCGGTTTAGGGTGTTTATTTCTCTTCCTTTTGACGTTAAAGCAAACCGCATTTAACTGCTGCCCGGATCCCTGCTCAGGTGTGCAACAGTCCCGTCGGCCCGGGGGGCCCATCCCTGGCCCGGCCCCGCCCCGAAAGAGACCTGTGGGGGAGCCCTCAGGAAGGTCTGCAGCACCCGTCTAAAAATAGGTGAGCAGAGAAGCACAGACTCAGGGGTAAACACTCTCCCCAGGCCCCAGGAAAGCCAGCTGTATCAAGTTCAGGCTTCCTCCCGGCCAAGCCACAGGGTCGTGAGAGACTTCCCATCTTGGCTTCTGGAGCTGGGAAAGGCGAGGAGGAAGTGAGGAGGCAGGATGTGGTGGAGGGGCCGTGCTGTCCCAGGAGCCAGGGCTCAGAGCAAAAATCCTCCTCAGGACTCTGTGAACAGCGCTAACCAGTTTAAAACAAAACAAAACAAAACCAAAACTAAAAAAAAAAAAGCACATAAGCACAAAGCCCCCGAAAAACTCTTTGCTGGAGTCTCCTTCAGTGGAAACTGGGATTTGGGATCCTTCTCATGGGTGCGGCCAGCTCATGGTTTTCAGGGTCTTCTGAGTATGGATAACCATCAGCAAAGCCATGAAAAACACACTACTTATCCTGATAAAACCAAATGTACCTCAGGTTTATGATCATGAGTGATGGACAAAGCTCAGAGCAACAGCTTATCAGTGGTGATTTGCAAAGAACCCAGCTGAGCCAGGGTGTGTGACTATAGCATGAGGCCCTTTTCTGACCCTTCCTGCCAACATATCTTCCCTCTGTCCTGCCAGCAAGTTGAGCCTACCTGCTGAAGGTTGGGGACAGTTCTCCTTTCAGGGGACTTGGGTCCAAGGGGTTGGAATTGTAATAGGTTTCAATCCGGGGTCAGTATGTTCTAGGACAGAAACTGCCTCTTGGCTTCTGACCTCCTTCCAGAAGAAAAAAGAAAAAAGCCACTCCCAGGAAGATGTAACAACGTAGTCACCCGTGGATCCCCAGGGAACCACTTCAGGGGGCTTCCATTAGCAGGTGGATGTGCTATTTTCCATGTGTATTAAACACGAGAAGCTTTGAGCACATTTCTGGTGAGTCACGCTGAGGGGGATGACTAGTTCTTTTAGACTGTGACAAAGATCATTACCAAAATATCTAATGCAGCTACCATCAACATTTTGGGACTCACACATTTAGAAATACTGAAAGGCTCCACCCTTTTACTTCTTCTTTTTTTTTTTTTTTTTAAGATTTTATTTGACAGAGAGAGAGAGACAACGAGAGAGGGAACACAAGCAGGGGGAGTGGGAGAGTGAGAAGTAGGCTTCCTGCAGAGTAGGGAGCCCGATGTGGGACTCGATCCCAGGACCCTGGGATCATGACCTGAGCTGAAGGCAGACGCTTAACGACTGAGCCACCCAGGTGCCCCTTACTTCTTATTTTTATTTTTTTTTCATTTACCTTAAGCAATGCACTTTGTTTTTTTCCTAGCTTTATTCAGATGCAACTGACAAAGCCTCTACCCATTTAAATCCTCATGTGATTTAGAAAAAAAAAGATCCTCTTTCTTTGTTCTTAGAGGTTGCTCTTAATCTTTCCTGACCCTCAGAAGATTCTTCCTTGAAAATATATCTTCCTTTATGTCTGTGAGGCAGGATCGACAGGAAAGGATGGGAGAGGGCAGTAGTGTTTCCTGAGTGACTACTGGATTCCAGGTCAATGAATGGCCAGTGAATCAGAATTCTAACTTGGCAGAGCTCCTCCCTCAGACTAGCATAGGAAGCCTGGAGGCAGCGTTGCTCACGGTTCAGACTGTAGCCCGAAGCCACGCTGCCCAGGTTCATGTTCTAGCTCTGTCTCCTCCAAGTAATGTGACTTTGGGCAGGTGTCTAATGTCTTTGCAACTCAGTTTTGTTTTCCCTAAAATGGAGGAAGTGAGTTCCTACTCCGTGAGTTCGTGTGGATTTAATTAGCTAATATACAAGCATTTGGCATAGTATCTGGCATAGAGGAAGTGCTCACTAAATACTAGCTCCTTCTCCTCCAATGATTGGCATTCACCACCAATAGATCTGAAAACCCCTTACATTAATTGAACACTGATTCATTTGGAAAGATTAGCCTGACATTAACTATGCAGGAACTGTGACTTGTTTCAGTGCATATATATATATATATATATATTTTTTTTTTTTCTTTTTCCTTTGGAAGAGGCACAAAGTACCCAATATAACTAGTAGCTTGCATTTTGGTAGCACAGAAACGTATTCCTGGTCTCTGCTTTCCTAGCACTCCTGCACTCACAGAGTTAAAGCCTCCCAAGTAGAAAAAACCCTCCACTCCCAGAGGGTAGTTAACTCACCGTTTGGATCAGGCTATTACTTGATCCTTCTCCCTTTTATTTCAAAGACACTTTTTGCAGTTATTCAATTTACTTCTAAGGACCTGAAGTGTTATGGAATAAATTTGCTTATGGTGATGGATGGGCATTTTGACAACCCACAGCGTTGCTTCTAAAGCATTTTTATTACCACTCGATATCACCCAGCAGTGAAAGAGCGCAGGACACCAATCATCAAGGTGCATATTCCTCTCAGGTTGCGGAGAGATCAGGTGGCCTGTTTAGGACTGCCCAGCAAACTGGTCACAGGCAAATTAGGATGCCATGAGGCCACCCTCTCTTACACGGAGGTAAAACGAGGGAGCTGGTCATCCTCTGCCCATATGTCTTCAATTAGAAACAAAGGAAGTCAGGACATTTTATCCACTTGAGAAAAACAGTGAAACGTTACAGCTAAGTTGAAAATCCCTGTCACCAAAAGTCTGTGTGCTTGAGCTGCTGGAGGGCCAGCATGAGGGGAAACATTTGCGACACGGCTGTCCCGGCGTGGTGGCTAGAAAGAGTGAGAGTCACCAGAGAACCACGAAGCAGCTGGACGAGGAGCAGGAACGTGGTCCTGAAGCACTCGGGACAGTCATTGTCCTTTTGCTCTGTTCTCCGGCGGAGAAAATTACACGCCATGTTTTTTTTTCCAATCCAGATGCAAAACCAAAAACTTGAGCCTGAACATTCGCAGTCAAAGGAAAACATTCCGAGACCTCAGAAATGCTCATTCACCAAAGACCATTTTCCTGACTCATAATTTGGTCAGTGATCACCGGGTTTAGAAAGGTTCCGGGTGGTCCAGTTTCCTCTGGGAACTCCGTAGGTTTCATGGTTTCAGTTTCCAGAGTTTTCTGCTTGCCTTGGAGTTCCATGGAAACAGAATTTGCTGAGGAAGTGAGTGTCAGCAGCTCAGCTGCGGAAGGTAGTTCAATGCTGAGGAAGGAAGACCTAATTAGGATTCCTCCCTCTTTCTTGATACCCTTCACTGGCCTGAGCCCAGCCTTCGTGGAGATGGGGGCTTTGAAATGTTGATCCCTAGTACACCTGCATAAGAAAGATGCTCCGCTTAAAATTTCAAAACATGTTATAATGATCTATACATTTTTTATAAGTGCCAGTAGATCTCCTTCCACCTCTTTGGGGTATCAGAACTGCTAAGCCTCAAGCATCTACCTCCCTAAGAGCCCGAGTCAGTTGTGACTGGGGCGGTGTGAGCCTCTGATTTGGGCACAGTTTAATGCGGACCTCTAATTTGAAGTATGCAAACTAGGTTTTCTCCTTTCAAAACCATCCCATACAATTTAGTTGAAGAGCATGCACATTTCACAGCAAGAGGAATAGGGGCCATCCAAAAGGGATGGAAATTGCTCAAATGAACAATTTGCATTGACTATCCTCCTGGGGGAAAATAAATGCAAAAACATCTGTTGTGAAAGTTCAAGTATCATCTTCAACTCCTCCAACTTTCTTAGTCCTTGTTTTGTACAGCAAAGCACTAACTGAAGGCGGGGCAGGGGGTTTGTTTGTTTGTTTGTTTTAATGCACACACAGGAGAGTCTGACCTACAACAAATGGTCCAGGGCCCCCATGTGGAGGATGAAGAGCAGCCATTCAGCTTCTGGAACAAGTCAGAGGCGGGTCCCGTTGACAACAGAGTTGGCCGGGATGTGTCAGCAGGCTCCGCCCACAGGAGGAGGCCCTCATCCTGCCATCTGTAAGAATAAACATCACAAACTACCCCCAGTTCTACAACCTTGACTTGTCTCTTCTCATCTCTTTAACCAGGCTACTCCCAGAGTGCAGTTCGGTTCCATGGGCTAGAGATGTTAGAAGCCAGGGCTGCTCAGATCTGTCACTGAGTCCTGCCTCCTTGCTCCTCAGGATAGAGGAATTCTGTGCAAAGGTCTTATCTTTGCTGATCTTGGCACATTCTGATATCCTGTATGTGCAGGCCCCAGATGAGCCCCAACTGTGGCCAGCTGGGTGGATGTCACCAGGGAAACCTCTCATCACAGCAAGTCACTTCCTTTCTCAGGCCACAGTCACAAGAGCTGTGTCAACCAGGACTCAGGCTTTCCTTAGGCCAAACCAGAATCGGCCGGAGAGGGAAATCGGGCAGAGTTTGTTGGAGGTGTCTGTGATCCACAACGACGTAGATACCTCATATCTGTTGAGAATGACCTTAGAATTATCTCCACTTGTCTTCTATTTCTAAAGGCCAGGTACTATGGTCCAGACCATGGAACTGAGCCAAATTAGCATGGATGAACTGACTTTTCACATACAAATTTCTTCTCTAAGAATCAGCCTGTTTCTATCTCGTGCCTCCCAATCTTGCCTGCGATGTGCCCAGGGTATGGATATAGTGAGGCCAAACTTGGGTTGCCATCTGCATGAAGAGATGTTCCTCATATGTCCCTCTGCCAGTTTGCTGCCTGAAATCCTTAAACAAGAAACTGAAATCCTTAACTCTACCGTCTGAGCTAAGGATTCTATGCCAATATGAAAGGAGATGAGGCTCATTGAAAATTTCCCACTAAGATCTCAATGACTCATACAGATTCTTACATGAGGGTGAGCTTTTTAGGCCATTGGTAGAGGGGATGGAGAAGGGTGGTCAAGAACAGAAGGTCCTTAGGACCCTGAAAAAAGGAAGAGGGTATCTGGGGGGGGTGTCATAAGAAGGGACAGAAGAGAAAAATGAAGCCAACCTCACCTATTCCACAATCTGCCTGTCAGTTGAATTTTCTCCTGTCATCAGCGAGCAGGCCTGTATGAGAGGCCTTTCGGGAGGAGGAGAGCTGCCTTTCTCTCAGACGCCAGGGCTGAGAGCACACAAAGCCGGGCTTGTGTTCAGTTCACCTTGAACTATACTGACCTCCCCCCACACCCCCAGCAGTGCTGGGAGTAGCTGATTTGGTCTGAGGTCCAGTTCTTATTCACCTGGTTGTAGGCACAGGAACATGGCGCTCTGATTTCCAAGACTTGGCTCATGATGTGCCTTCAAGTGCGGGCAGGCATCCATAGGCCCATGGCCAATGTGGGTCTCCAAAAGGGGAGAACTGATATTAAAGCAGAGTCTGCTCTTGACCCAAACACCTGGACCGTTCCATCAGGATTTTCAAAAGGCTGAACTAACCCTGAACACAGTCCATCCAGGAAGAGGAACTCCTTACCAGGAAGAGCACTGCAAGAAGACCAGACTCACATCCTTCCTCATCCCCTTGCCCATGATACTTGCTCTCTTTGCCTGACTCAGCCAGGCAAGCTCTTCCACCAGTCTGTTCTCTGTGATGGCACCGGTGGGAAGGACACATAGAGGACCCACACCTGACTTGTACTTGTAGTCACTTCCTAACCATTTTTCCAGAAAGTCCAGGCGGAGCACTTGGTATGCAAGTACCATAGAAACTCAGCCGTTGAAATGCGTGGGACGTACTGGGTGTGGACCATCTGGGACCGGCTGAAGACACTAGATAAGGACTGGTTGACCCTCCATCCTGAAAAAACTACGAGAGTTGCCAAAAAGTCTTGGAATCACCAGTTGTATTTCAAATGTTGTGCGTATGACAGCATGGGGAATATGGGCCATGGTATTGTAATAACATGGTGCGTGGTGATGCAGATGGAGCTGCATTTGTGGTGAGCATAGCATAACCCGTAGAGATGTCAAATCACCATGTTGTACCCCTGAGACTAATGTAACCTTGTATGTCAACTCTACCTCAGTAAAAAAAATAATTATTTACATAACAAATGATCATGCCTATGAATACAATGAGCAGTATCCGGTTTCACTATCAGTGTTTGTTTCAGCTTAATTAAAGCCATTTCATCCCTTTAAAAAATTGACAGTTTCAAAGTCATAATTACTATCCAAGTTCAAGAGTGCCTTCTAATTCTTTTACTCTTTCATCTTTAAAAAAAAATCATAGAACACAGGAAAAGCAAATGGAAAGATTACTCACTTGACTGGAATCCTATTTGACACCATCCTTGAATATATTTCCCAACATTTCCCGATTGATTGCCTAGGAAATAAATAACCCCAAGTGGTAGTTTTATATTTATATTTCTAAGTCCGAATATTCTCTTATTGCTCTGCTTCTAAAATAAATTCCCAAGAAAGTGGCATAAAATATCAAAATAGTATTTTCAATCTCTGCCCAACAACGTTTGCATCTCAGCGAGAAAGTGTGTAACTAGTGAGTAAACTGCCTCTTTGTCAAACATCAATGTGGCAAATTCGAAGGTGGCTCCTTTTCAACTAAATTGTCTCAGCATGCAGAGCCGCGGGGAGAGTGTTTGCTATAGGACATGGGCAAGAAAAAACATTCTTAATATGGTTTTTCCAGGAGGGCATTATATGAAGTTCCAGGGAGAAATGATGAGATGTTCAGGGTGAAATGGCACATTTTCTTTCAGAATCACCTACTCCGTTTAAATGTGCTCAATTCTTCGGGCCGCGTCCACACCGTTCCAGTGAGTTGCGCCCAGCGTCCCCCTGCCTCATCTCCGGGCTCTCCCTTCCCAGCATCACAGGGTGGTAATGAATTCTGCAACATGACTCCCTGCTCCGGATTTCCACCAGGCCTGACCTCCTCTAGGCTTACCCTGATTCCGCATACATGCTTTTCAAGAGACACAATTTTGTCTTGTCTGGAGCGCAATGTAATTAGAAAGCAATTTGGCCCACACACGCAGCTTCGATGGTCACTTGGCACGGCCTCAACCTGCCTCTGGCGGGACTGGTTTTGCTCTGTGTTGGCTGTCCTCCGAGATGTCTAGCAGCTCAGGGAGCCCAGGCCTGGCGGGACCCGGGGAGGGTGAGGTGTCGCCTGCTCGGAGCCCTGCTGTCAGCCGTGCCCGGCGGGGCCTGACACCAGCTGCCCACCCACTCGGCCTGGAGTGCACAGACTGTCCATGGCGCCTTCAAAGCCCAGTCCCCCCCCACCATTATGTTGCTCACAAGCTCTCCCTGCGGGCCCTAAATCCCAGGTCCCCAAGCTCCCAATCAGAAGCCATTTCTCACGAGGCTCTGTCCCTCCCTCCCCGCCCACTGAGTTGCCCTGCCCTATACATTTGGCCTTCTCCTTTATGCTCTTAGTATCCTAGCTCCGGCCCCTCACCCCAAACACTGCAACAGCCTCTCGGCGGTTTATTTCCACACTCAGCTCCACTTCCTCCAATCCTAGCATTGCCGCATGGCCAGATTGCTTTTCCAAATACACAGCTTTGGTCATGTTATAATGTCATCCTCCTGCTCACAGACCTGCAGTGGCTTCTCCGGGCCCACAGCTTCCTTAGCTGGGGTTCTGGCTCATTGCCTGCTTATGTAAATAAAGTTTTATTGGAGCACAGCCATACCCATTTGTTTACATCTTGTTTATGGCTGCATTTATGCTACAATGGCAGAGTTGAGTCATTCTGATGGAGACCACATGGCTGGCAAAACCTAAAATACTATCTGGCCCTTTAAAGAAAGGGTTTGCCGACTGACCCCTCCCCTACTCGAAAATATGGTCCCAAATGTCTTTTCCAGTGTCATTTCCTTGTAGTCTGGGCTTTCTTGCATTAGTGCCCCGACTTTACTGGTCTACTCTGCTCAGGGAAACTTGCCCCATCTCAAATGGGCCCCAGATGCTTCCCTGACTCCCATTTCCATGTGATGCACCCCGCTTTTGTCCTCTGCATCACACTTTGTCATGGCATTCTGCACATCTGACTTTCATTGTAAATATTAATGGGCCTGTCTTATTGCTTCTCCTCCCACCCCAATCGAGTCTCCAAGCTCCCAAGAACAGGGGCCATGTCCTAGCTGTCTGTAGCACTTAGCCTAGCTTCCTGCACACAGTCATTCAGTAGATATGTGGAAACTTACTTAATTCAAAAACCAGGAGCTTTTTTTTTTCTAGTGGATTCCAGAATAAATAATCAACATTCCCCTCTGGGGAGAGACAAGGTAGGAAAATGTGGCAGGAGCAGATACAACCTATTCTTCCCTAGTAAGGTAAGCTTCTTTGAGGAGGCAGGTTTTAAGATGTTGTTTTGTATGTTGCAGAAGTTACTGGCGAAGTACACAGCCCCTGTAGAAGAGACTCCATAGGAAGGGGACAGAGTTGGATCAGAGGAAATGCACCAAAGGGAGGCTTTTCCTCCTCACCCATTAGGGCTTCACTGGAGGGAACCATTTCAAAGCTGTCATGGCCACTGGGCTGGCCAAAGGGCATGAGTCAGGGGGTACATGAGCTTTCACAGAGGGGCTTCAAGTCCCTGTGAGTGACAGGAACAGGGCCGCCCGGGTGGCTCAGTCGGTTAAGCGCATCTGCCTTCAGCTCAGGTCATGATCCCAGGGTCCTGGGATCGAGTCCCACATCGGGCTCCTTGCTCAGCAGGGAGTCTGCTTTTCCCTCTCCTCCCTGCTTGTGTTCTCTTTCACTATCTCTGTCTCTCTCAAATAAATAAATCTTTAAAAATAAATAAATAAAATAGAACATGGGAAAGAAGGCAAGAGGAATTGGGTGGAGGTCCCAGGAAGAGGGGTCTCGTGACCAGAATATTGGAACTAGAAGCGATCAGATTGGGGTAAGTTTAATCTTTTAGAATAGACTTTGTGTTGGGAGGTTTATTCGTTTCCTATGGCTACTGTAACAAATTATCATAAACCAGGTGGCTTAAAACAACACACTTCTCTTCTCTCACAGCTCTGGAGACCAGAAGCCGCAAATCAGTTTCACTGGGCCCCCACTGGGGTGTCCCTCCAGAAGCTCTAGAAAAGCATCTCTTTCTCTGCCTCCTTCATCTTCTGGTGGCTTCTGGCATTCCTTGGCTCATGGTAGCATCATTCCAATCCCTGCCTCTGTGGTCACCTCCCCTGCCCTCTTCTGTGTGGGTCACATCTCTCTCTCCTCCCTCTTGTCAGAACATTGAAGGCCCCCTAGGGCAATCCAAGTTAACCTCCCATCTCAAGACCCTTAACTTAATCCCACTGTAAAATCCTGCTTTGAAACTGTGAAAGGTAACATTCACAGTTTCAGGGATTAGGACCTAGGGATCTCTGGGGGCTACTGAAGAAAAGCAAGCAACAGTAACTCACACGGTGGGGGAGGGGGTGAGTGCAGCAGGGAGGAGAAGGGGCTTCAGAAGTAGGAGACACTGGTTCGATGCGGAATGAGGGGAGTCGGGAGGAATGGAGGTCACTGAATGGCCATGTAATGCACAACAACGTTCTTAGCATGGGGACCCTACTGTGCCAGAGAGGCACAGAAAAGAGTCTGGCTTTGCAGGAAGGTGAGTCCCTGGTGGCAAAACATGATGTATGTATGCAGAGGCAGGTCCAAGTTAAGAATCCCAAATTACAAATACAAAATTTGTTAGGAAAGTGAATTTTTGTTTCAAATGAGAAATCACAAATCCACATTGTGAAAAGCCTGACAAATACCACACACATTACATGATCCAGGCAGTAATATATTTTTATTAGCTGCCTTGCGCTGCCCCCCCCCCCCGCCCTGCAACACACATTTTGTGGTCTGTGTATTTTTCAAACACCTCTTTATAAAACAATAATTCTATAATATTTTCTACAGAAAGAAGAGAAAGAGAATTCAGTTATTTCTTCCAGCATAACTGATCCAAATGTGGTTTTCATAATTGATAGGTTAGAAGATTTCATTCATCTTCTCAACCATTACTGCTAATACAATTCCCTTTTTTCGATTGTCATCAAACTTGGAAAGACCTCTTTCAAGTCTCTTTCATATATGAATTTTAAAAACATATTCCCTCCCTGCTGAGAGTACCATGATTTAGAGTTGCCCAGTAACTACAGGAATTTTCACCATTTCTATTTTGTGAAATTTTCATTAAAAAGAAACAAAATATATGGTGCACTCATAATTGTATATGCTGCATTATCCAGTATAAATCCTACCAGAAGAGGCCTTCCATTTTGGTTCAGCATTGATGAAAAGCAAAATTTCCACTTGTCATTTTACACGTTTGATGTTTGAAACAATTTACCACAGACTAGTTTATGGCTCTGTACATGTCAAACCTTTTTTCTTCTGCTACGTAGCATGAGACCCTTTCACACATCTTTCGGGTCATCACGTTGCTGAGTTTCCACAGTGGGTGGTAGGAGTATTCCCAGAAGTACTTCCATACTGGGATGACCAGTAGTAACTTAGCTGTGTTCAAAAGAAACCACATTCAACATAAATATAACCCTCCCAGCCCTTATTAAATGTAACCCCAACTCAACTTCCCCTTAGCCAGATCCCCAAAATGCCCATGGGCCTTCCAATGCCACCCAACACCAGGGGAGGTATGTAGAATGCCAGTTGTAGTGGGGAGAGGTCTTAACTGATTTTAAGTTAAAATACCTTACTTTTAAGTTAAAATATCTTATTTTGCAAATTTAAGAAAAATTACCGCATTGTAAGGGCCCTTCCCAGAGCCTTGGAAGGAGTTGGTGGAAGTGAGCTGCTCTGAAGCTTCCTGAGCTTTCTCAGCTTCACGGTCAGTTCACCTGTGGATCTAGGATTCCAGTGTGAACGCTTTAGCGAGACTGCTCAGGAGAAAGGGTTAGGGACTAGGAGGCGTACCCTGTGCTAACAAGGTCTCCAGATCTACCTGGCGCTCTAACCACTCGGGCATTTCCAGGGCATAACACGCGCCTTCTTTGACATTTTTTCTTAAACTTGGATTTTAAAAATCTTGCAGGTTCGCTATGGAAAACAGTTTGGCAGCTTCTCAAAAAGCTAAACATTGAATTACTGTATGAGCCAGCCATCCCATCCCTCAGTTTATAGACCCAAAGGAACTGAAAGCAGAAACTCAAACAGATACTTGTACATCGCAGTATTATTCGCAATAGCCCAATGGTGGAAGTAACTTAATGTCCTTCAGCAGATGAATGGATAAACACAATGCGGTGCATGTGTACCATGGAGTACTACGCAGCCACAGAAAGAGGTGAAGTTCTGGCCCACGCCACAACGTGGATAGACTCTGAAAACATTATGCTCAGTGAAATAAGCCAGACATAGGAGGACAGATATTTTATGATTCCACTTACATGGAATATTTAGAATTGGCAAATTTATAGAGACAGAAGACAGACTAGAGGTGACCAGGGGTTGGGGAAAAGGGGAGTGGGGAATTAGTGCTTCATGGGGAATTAATTACTTAAATCACCCATTTGAGAGGACGAAAGAGTTTTGGAAATAATAGTGATGGTCGCACAACACTGTGAATGCTATTAATGCCACTGAATCGAACATTCAAAAAGTTATGGTAAATTTAGGTTATGTGTATTTTGCCACAATAAAAAAAAAATACCGAAAAGGCAAGGTAATATGTGAGCATCTGAAATGAATTTGTTCAGATCAGATTATTCATGCATAAAAGATATCTGGCAGAATATTTTGACATGAAAATATTTATCTAAAATGATTGCAATCTGGAATAAGAATTTTGTAGCATTCGCCTCACATTAAACACATTTATATAAAAAATCTTGAAGGTTAATTACTAAGCCAATGAAAAATTGATGTGACCCCGGCATACACTCACCAACCCTCCCTACACTTGACGACAATCAGCTGTGGATAAATTCGGTGGCAGCGACCGCGCAGGTTTCACGGAGGGGTGTGGGTTGTGTTACCACGATGGCCTTCTAAAAAAAGAAAAACGTACTGGTGGCAATTGGCCTGGGCTAATTTCTTTCAGACCCTGAAATCCCTAAGGTCTGTTTAAGCGGCCTCCTTGGCTATCCCGTATAGACACTGACAGCCAGCTGGAGGTGACACACAACCAGGCAACCTCCCGCAGGTTCCATCCAGAGCATAAAAGCATTGATCGGGGAGGATCATTAAGTGAACGGAAGATGTATTACTAACTGAGCATTGTGAGTCATCTCTCCAAATGTATCTGCCATCCCTGCCCCCTCTCCCCACCCCGGGCTCTGTTACCTCTCAGTTGTTTTATCCAGGATTTATTCAAGACCTGTATTAGGTAGGGCAAGTAATGCTTAGCACCGCGACCAACTCCAGAGTGGCTTGGTCCAATAGGATTTATATATTCCATTGAGGCAAGATCTGATGTGGCCGTTCCTGCTCGGCAGGTGGCCCTTCCACCTCTTGGCTGCGCCATCTCCTAGGGCTTTGGAGCTGTCTGCTGGACCCCGTGCCCCTGACCAGTCAATAAGGGAGAGAAACTGGCGTGCGGCTGACGCGGACTTTTATGGGCCAGGTCTGGACGTGACACGTCACTTCCGCCTACACTCCATTGGCCAGAACTCAGATGGCCCCGCCTCGCTACAAACAGGCCTGGGTTTGATGAGTGCGTAAGACTGTGTGTGTCCCAGGAACTTTGTAAGCCACGTGATCAGATCACTTCTACTATTTTATCTTCACTCCACCGTAAGACAGGGGTAGACTCCTCTTCCAACGGGAGGAAATGGAAACACAGCAACCTTGAACTCAAGGCTCCAGCCTGGATAAAAAAGCATGGCTTCTTGCCTGTACCCAGCCGCAAGCCCTTCCACCCTCCCAGCTGGATGCATGGGTACCTTCCCTCTTGACCTGTTCTGAGCTCCAGGGCAGACTGGGACAGCCACTTCTCAGAGGGAGACCCACTTGGAACATCTGGGCTCCAGATGCTGCTGGCGTCTTTAATGGCTCTGAGCGCAGTGGAAGGTATTGGTCTTAAGCCCTAAAATCCTGCGAGGTCTGCTTTTTGTCTCTGAGAGATCTTCTCTCCCCTTTTGCACTCTGAGGGCTGAATTCAGTGGAGCCAGCCTTCTTTGACAGCTTACAGGGAATTCTCAGTGGAGGACAGTTGATTTTGGAACGATTCCTGCTGTCAGTCCTGTAAAGCCTAGGTTTCCTGACCTAAAGGGCATGATGACAAACCCATCTGCTCCTGCTGTTAGTCATTGGAGGGGCTTGATTATAAAAAGTTTGTCTAAAGTTAAGCTGAGACGGTGCAAGAAAAGGAGGCATTTATCTGGCTAATCATCCTCCTCTATGCCCTCTTTCTTGTGACTCTGTTGGCGGGCCCAAGCAATGCATGTTGCAGGGATATCAAGACACAGTCAGCAAGAAATAGTTCTTTCTGGCTCTCTGTGCAGACCTCCAGCCATTCATCTGTCTTGGCATTTTATTTCTTATGAAAGTGATAATAGAGATGAGCTTTGCTTCTACTATGTGATCTCTTAATCCATAATGAAGGGCACTATTAAGAGTTTAGATTCTTAAATGGTCAGCTCATTCTGGGTTTTTAGGGAAAATGAAAGTGCATTGGGTGTAACTTTAGCTTTCCAAGGTGGAGCCCAGGAACTACCACACCCTTGAACTTTCTTCCCAACGTGTCCTTTAGTCACACACAGCCCTGAGCTGGGCGGGGCAGATTGTGCGCTGACCCCAGAAGGAGGGTGGTTTTTTTTTTTTTTTTTTTTTTATGTTCGTACATAGCTCTGTTACTAAATGCGCTTTACAAATAACTGTGAGAAAAGTACATATTTGTTATTCTAACACAGTATATAAGAGCAGTGAGGCTCAAAACTACATTTGCTTTAAGATTAGGAAATAGAGCTCTCACATGTTCAGGTGAGAGGGATAAGAAGATATGTGTTCTTCTTTTTTTGTATCACTGTTTCTGAACATTTGCCTATTGAGGTTTGCTTCCTGTGTACCACAATGGAGAAGGAAGGGATGTGCTTTTGGGGGGTACTTTCAGATGCAAAGAATGGTATAGGTGACCGAAAGTGGAGTTTACTTCCTCACATAGCCAGACATCCTAAAGGTAGAGTGGTGCTAAGGTTGGTTAATTTGGTGGCACAAATTTGCTCCACAGTCCTCAGGTGTGCCCCCCTCGTAGCTACAAGATGGCTGCTGCAGCTCCAGGCATCACATTCTCACACAAGTGTGGCTAAATGCTGCAATATCTTCTTTGAAGACAGAAAGACCTTCCTTAGAATCCCCAGCAGACTTTACTTGTATCTCACTAGGCGTTAGGGAGTCAATTCTTATGCTTAATATAATCATTGGCAAAGGCGAATGGAATTATCAAAATTGATTTAGTCCGATGGTACTCAAACTTCAGCATGAATCAGAATCTCCTGGGGGCCTTGTTAAAATACAGATTGCTGTTTTCCACCAATAGAGTTTCTGATTTAATATATTGGGGATGGAGCTTAATGAACCATATTTCTAAGTTGTCACATTGTTCTCCTGTTGGTCATCTGGGGATCACACTTTGAGGACTACTAGTTTCAACAGATCTTAACGCATTGTCTGGGGCTGGGGAAAAGTCACCTTCTCTGAATGGAGTGGAGTTGGAGGTAAATAGGGGAAAACATCAGATCAAAGTCAGCAGAAGAAAACGTGTTAGGGAGGCACCCAGCTTCCTCCACATATTTTCCTGTGTTTACTCCTCTGTTTTCTGAATACACACTTAGACTCTTACGGCTTTTGGTGGGGGGACTATTACAGATTAGATTATTTTACTGAAATATTTTATGAATTCCCATGGCATGTCTTTTTCCTTTGAGCAAACAGAAATTCTAAGTCCATCAGTGTGTGCTGCTTAAGTTACATAGAACTTACATTTTTTTCAGTCTCTATTACCTTTTGCCCTTTCCTGTAAACTGTTCTCAGTCCTCGTGTTTGTTCAGTCATCCAAGTTATTAGATCCATCTTGGGTTCCTCACAACTCTCCTTAGCTGTTAGCAACCTAAACACTCTATGTCAGCGGCAAATTTTTCCACACTGCCATTCTCTTCATCCTCTAGGTCATTAACAAGTACATTGAGCTAAATCACTGGAATTATTAACTTGAACTTCAGGCATTAACAGCCTCTGAGACGATTTACCAAGGGCGGCAGCAGCTTTAGATCAGTGTATCGGCTTGCCACATTAGAAAAGACAAAGCCCATATCTGATTCCATTCTTTCCTTCCTGTGCAGTGTGCACTCTAGAGTTTACATACATATTTATATATAAATGTTTATATATATGAACTTCCATAGCATAGTCTAGAGTTTATATATATATATATATATAATATATATATTATATATATATATAAACATATATATAGTATGTTTAACTATTAAGGAGAGGAAGGGCTTATATATATCTTTTATATATAAAAGATAAACTTGGAAAGTCCTATTGAAAAGCTGGTGTACATGGCTTATCATGGAAAAATTTGGAGACACTGAATTTAGAGATTTGTTTTGAGAGACACCCTTCAATCCTGTGCCTGAAGAGCTAGCTACTTGGTACCAGATTCCACCATTAGAGAGTCATCCTTTGGAGTAAAAAAGCATCTCTTTTAAAATGAAAGTGTCTTTTGAAAAGTGAAGGGAGTTAGCCCTAGTCATAGAGACCCACCTGAGTGTGACTCCATTAAGTAATCCTCATTCCTCCCAACTATGGTCTACACACTGAAAGGATGGAAGGATAGAAGCAAGGGATGGGTTAACCTGGGACTTTGGTGAAATGAATGTCACTGGGAGGAAATTTCCAGCAGGTCTTGGGTACTTAAGGGGGTGGTAGTGGGAACTGCAAGTGGGAGTTGAAAGGAAAAAGGCTTCAGAAGGTAGCACATCTCTCCCACTTTGATCCAAGACAGCTGTTCAGTAACATAACATGCATCTTAATAAAGATTAATAACAATTCCTGGGGTGTTGTTATTATTAGCTTTCCTCCAAGGAAGGAATGTAATACCTGAACCCCAGAACCAGCTTTTTCTTTCTCACCTATGGGTCAAAACATGTTGATGGCACCATGTTTGTTTGTAAAGCCTCATCATAGTCCTATCTCCACCACAGGGCAACCCCACAGGGAAGTAATAAGAGAAAGAAACTAAGGTGTAAAGAATTTAAGGGGACTCACCAAAGGTCATGGGGCTAATGGCAGAGCCAAGATTTTTGTGGTCAGTACTCTTTCTATCATATTGTGTCGTCTAGAGGGTCAGGACTGCTGTGGTTGGTTGTGCAGACTGTACACTGCACAAAGGCGCCCGGCTGATGGGTGATAGGGCCCCATGAGCCAAGGAGTCCTTTTTTGTAAGTAGCACAAAACTTCCCAATGTACTAGTAGAGGCCTTGTTTATTATTCATTATTATTTTCCTACAAATGAGCTAACCCCTTAAAGCCCTGAATTCTTAAGTATGTATTAGAGTTATTTATATAAAATTGGTGCCTGTAGGGCTGGTTCTATAAGAATGTTTGGATTTCTCAGCGTCTTCTTGAGTGGTCTTGCTGTCTCAGGTCTTGCCTCCTCTAATCCCAGGGTGCACCACTGCACTGCCTCAGCAAGACCTGCCCTGTTGTTTAACAACCCTATTGGGGTATAATGAATAAACAATAGACTCAATATGTTTAAAGCGTTCAATTGGATAAATTTTGAAATATGTGCACACCCATGAAGCCATCACCACAAAGTGATCAACATGTCCACCATCCCCAAAACTTTCCCTTCAGTCCCTTTATAATCACTCCTTTTTTTTTTTTTGAAGATTTTATTTATTTATTTGAGAGAGAGAGTGAGAGAGAGAAAGAGCACAAGAGGGGGGAGCGGGAGAGGGAGAAGGAGACTCCCTGCTGAGCAGGGAGCCCGATGCGGGACTCGATCCTGGGACTCCAGGATCATGACCTGAGCCGAAGGCGGTCGCTTAACCAACTGAGCCACCCAGGCGCCCCCCTTTATAATCACTCCTTACACCCCTTCCTCTCACTCATCTCCAGGAACCACTGATCTGCTTTCTGCCACTATCAGTTTGCATTTTCTAGAGTTTTATGTAAATCAAATCATACAGCGTGTGCTGTTTTTGTTTGGCTTCTTCCACCATCATATTTATTTTGAGCTTTATCCATGTGGTAGCATGTATCAATACATTATTCCTTTTTTTGTCACTGAGTAGTATTCTACTGTATGGACATGCCACATGTGTTTATCCGTTCACCTGATGATGAACACCTGGGTTGTTTTCAGTGGGTTTTTTTTGTTTTCTTTCTTTCTTTTTCTTTCTCTCTCTCCCCTTCCTTCTTTCTTCCTTTCCTTCCTTCCTTCCTTCCTTCCTTCCTTCCTTCCTTCCTTCCTTC
>NW_023270734.1:1008237-1073796 GCF_011800145.1 Mirounga leonina | reverse complement strand
TTCCTTCCTTCCTTCCTTCCTTCCTTCCTTCCTTCCTTCCTTCCTTCCTTCCTTCCTCTCTCTCTGTCTCTCACTAATACAAAGACTGCTGTAAATATTTGTATGCAAGTCTTTGTATGGATGTAGGCATTTATTTCACCTGAGTAAATATCTAGAAGTGGAATGGCTGGATAATATGAGGAGTGTATGTTTAACTATTTAAGAAAGTGCCAAACTATTTCCTGAGTAATTATACCACTCCATATTCCCACCAGCAGTGTGTCAGAGTTGAAGTTCTTTGATGTCCAGAACAACACTTAATGTGGTCAGCCTTTTTAACTTCAGACATTCTGACAGATGTACAACAGTATCTCATTGTGGTTTTGATGTTCATTTCCCTAATGAACAATGATGTCGTGTATTTTTTAATGTGTTTATTTGCTCTCTGTATATCTTCTTTGTTCAAATCTTTTGCTCACTTAAAATTGTTTGTTTCCTTATTACTGAGTTTTGGGAGTTATTAACATATTGTGGATACCAGCTCTTTATCAGTTCTGTAATTCATAAACATTTTCTCCTACTCTGTGGCTTATCTTTTCATTTTCTTAACAATGCCTGTTAAAGACCAGTTCTTAATTTTGATGCGGTCCAATTAATTTTTTATGGGTGTGTATTATTCTTTTGGTGTTGAATGTAAGAAGTCTTTGCCTAGCCTGAGGCCACAAAGATTTTCTCTTATGTTTTCTTCTAGAAATTTCATAATTTTAGTTTTATATTTAGATTTCAGCTCCATTTTGACTTATTTTTTTGTCCATAGTACAAAGGTGGGACAGACTTAATTTTTTTCCATAAGGATAGCTGACAGTTCCATTTCCTGCATTGAAAACACTGGACTTCCTTCCCTGAATTATCTTTACACCTGCATAAAAAATCAATTAACTATATTGGTGTGAGTCTATTCTGGACTCTATTTTTTTTTTATTGATCATAGTCTATCACCAGTATCATATTATCTTAATTACTCCATTGTGTTCCACTGATCTATTTATCTATCTTGATGTCATTATTACAATATCTTAATTACTGAGGCTTTAAAATAAATATCAAAGTAAGGTAATGTAGAATCTTTGTTCTTATTTTTCAAAGTTATTTTGGTTTTCCTAGGTCCTATACATTTCCCCATGAATTTTACAATCAGCTTGTCACTTTCTACAAAAAAAAAAAATTCTGCAAAATGGATTTTGATTGAAAATGCGTTTTTTCTCTTGGTTAAGGAGCAATTTGAAATATTAGCTATATTGAGTCATCAGATCCATGATGACTCAATCAGTCAATCACTCCATTTATTTTGGCCTCTCATTTCTCTCAGCAACATTTTGTAGTTTTAAGTGCATAGATCTTATATGTGTTTTGCCAGATTTATCCTTAAATATTTTACATTTTCATGCTATTGTAAAAGGAATTTTAAAAAACTTCAATAGTTAATTGTTCATTGGTAGTATATAGAAATAACCGATTCTTGTCTACTGATCTTGTATCCTTATTATCCTCTGCATATTTCTGGAGTTCTTTCTCCATATAGTTCTCTCCTCTCCTGCTAACTCTAGCCACCTTGGCTTCCCCAGACTCCCTCTATGTCTCCTCAACTCAGGGAGACCATTGGGATCTGCATGGTTTACCCTTCTCTTCCCACTGTTTGGAAATTCTGCTGTGGGGCTAGGTGATTGTAGGGTTCACCTGGTCATCTCAAGGATCACTCTCTTTACTGCCTGATGTTTGGTGTCTTTCAAACTCTTGTTTCATATATAATGTCTTTGTTTTCAGTTACTTCAGGCAGGTGAGTAAATTCAGTCCTTGTTACTCCATTTTGGCCGCCCTATTTTAAAAGCTTTGTCTTCTGGTGCCACTCCCTCAGGCTTTCTTCTCTGTTTAATTTAGCAATTAATCAAAGAAGGCAGCCAGAGTTTGAGATTAAGAGCATAAACATTGAGGTTACACAGGCTGAAGTTTGATATTACTTCATTCTCATGGTTTGGCCTTGAGCAAGTTACTTACCCTCCCAGAGTCTCAGGTTCCTCATATATATTTGGGGGAAATAATAATGGTGGTTAATTTTATGTCAGCGTGGCTATGGTGCTAAGTTGTTTGGTCAAAACTAGTCTAGATGTTGCTGTGAAGATATTTTGTAAATAGGATTAGTATTTACAATCAGTTTAAAGAGAGATTACCCTTGATAATGTGGGTGGGCCTCATCCAATCAGTTGAAGCAAAAATGGAGGTTTCTGTGGGAAGGAGGAATTCTGCCTCAAGATTCTAACATAGAAATCCTGCCTGAGTTTTTGCCCTGCCCTGTAGATTTTGGACTCAGGACTGCAACTGCAACTCTTGTCTGAGATCCCAGCCTATCAGCCTGCCCTATAAATTCTGGACTTGCCAGTCTCCACAATCATGTGAGCCAGTTCCTTCAATAAATCTCTCCAAGCGGGGCATTGTTATGATCAGTTCTTTTGTGCACTTTCAGTCTCTTTCCCATACTCCCCCTACCATGCATTTATTTTAAAATAAATGTTGCAGACAAGTTAGATGTGTGGGATTTCATTTTCTCATTTACAGGAGGTTATCTTCCATAAGCTGGAATGTACCAGGCAATCTATTAAAATGAAATAAATCTCTTAAAGTGTATCAATTTAGATATTAAACAAATGCACATATGCAGGTGCAACAGCAGAGGCCGATGGGGTGACAGATCCTATTTTCCTGCAAACTTCAGGTTTTCACACTTCTTTTCTTTACAAAGCTGCCCTGAAATTCCTCCCCCTCCACTCCACGTTCCCCCACCACAGAAGCGGCCACTGGAGCTAGTGAAGAACCCGGGGATCAAGGCCAGGAAAGCAGAGCTGGGGGAACCCACAGCAGCGGCAGAGTGAGGTTGGACTCACAGTGAAGGAGAGATCAAACCCCACAGTTTTATCCAGAACAATCCAGGGCAATCGATATGTTTCAGCCTGACTTACACTCCGCCAGGCAAGACGTAAGAGGTTCGACTTTCCACCCCGGCACCTAGAGAATTAGGAGAGTAGGAGGGGAATCTTGTAAACTATGAGAACATCCTTTTGCTAAAAATATTTGAGTTTTTCTTCTCCTTCCAGTATTATTTACACCACCAGCATAACATTAAAAGCTGGTATTTCTGGCAATGTGTTTCACAATTAAGCGTCTAAACAGAGATTACGAAGTGGGATGACTTTAGGCGAAAATCTTCACCCTATTAACTTGTTTGCTCGAGTAGATGTATGTATGAATTCAGTTATAGAAATAGTAACTTAAATAATGGATGAGCTCTTACCACGTTCTGTAGACAAAAGGATTTAAGCAACAGGAGAGAAGGCAATAGTATTCGTTCTAGTAAACACGTATAATTCGCAGCACAGGGAAATAAATGGAGAATAATGATAGGAAAATGTCAGATCTTTCATTTCTCCAGTGTTCTTTTTTGCTTTGCCGTGGACTTCAGAAATGGAACTGTGTAAGCCAAAGCGGTTGGAGTTTTAAGTTCTATGGTATCCTGACGTATGACTTCTTTAGTCACATAAAATTTAAAATTTCTTTCTTTAGAAAAAGACAAGACAATGAAAATAAGAAAAGAGCCACTCTTATAATCCAAGGATGAATTTTAAAATAATGCTTGATTTATTCATTTAACCTTCATGATATGATTCATGCTATGAAGCTGGCACAAACAAACACTAAATGAGCCGTTTTAGAATAAATTTAAGATCGAAAGCTTTGGTAGAGAAGCAAAAATACTGTATATCATTTGGTAAATCTCATTTCTCTGAAACTTCTTTCTTTATGCTTTTATTGGCTTTTTCTTGCCAGTTTTTAGTCTCCATAGTTGAGTCATTATGACCGTTAAAAAAAAACCAACACTCATGCAAAACCATATAAGAGAAGACTAGATTAATTTTGAAATTATAGACGCTCCAGGAAACAGTAAAGTTAACACACCTGGTATAAAACATACTTGGAACACTTTCATATTTAATGAAAAATATATTCCACTGAGTATTAACACTAAACAACATTACCTGGAAATCCATTAATAGTTTTACAGCTTATTGGAAGATGGAGACTTTACTATTCCCACTATAGTAGAGCATTATATGAAAATACCTTTAAATCTCAAAAGCTAACCCTGAACTCATGCCAAATTACCACCCAGCCCCAGTCAGTGGAATACACCATGAAATGAAAATACGAAAATTTCAAAAATCTGTACAGGGACATTACAAAGTACTTAGACATTAAATCATTGAGTATAAGATCTATGACCAGAAGATTTTTTTAAAGAGGACAAAAGATTTATTTGAAGGGCCGGTGGATCATGGGACACATAGTGGTTTGTACTATGTTCAGTAAATTGTGATGTTCTCACTTCAGGGAGTCTGAACTCTCTAATTTCCTCTAAACTGACTTTTGGTTATTCGACAAACCCAGATACTGCACTGCACTGAGATATAGACTGGTTTCCCCCCCCTCCTCCCTGTGAAACTTCTCTGGAATTTCCTGATTCTTTTTTATGCAAAAGATTTTTTTTTCCATCCTTCTTCTAAGGCTGAATGGTTTGTATCATTTTATGAACATGTATTTTTCTTTAAAAATATCAGATTAAAAAATTTTCAGCCTTACATTGTCTCGTAAAGATTATGCTCTGATTAAAACCAGACCCAGATTGTAGAGCTGCTTTCATTTTTTTTCTGAAACACAAACAAGAGAAATTTCAATGAAAACATTCCATTTCCCACCAGAGACGCTGGCAATGGTAATCCAGGTATTACTCTATCTGCAAATATGCATCCAACATGCAGGGCCTGCATGGAAGTATTTTAAAAGCTTAACCTAAGATTTTCATATTAAGGATGGAATGTAGTATCTTTTGATTCCTTAAATCCCTAATTTTGAGGAAAGGCACCTTTTCAAATGATCCCTGGGTAATGAGCTAGGGCCGCTAACAGGTATCCAGTTAAATAATGAGCTCACCTGTTTCCCTGTCTCAGTCATTCCTAAAAGTGGGGAGGTTGGGGTGCCTGGATGGCTCAGTTGGTCGAGTGTTCCAACTCTTGGTTTTGACTCAGGTCATGATCTGAGGGTCATGAGACCGAGTCCCACATTGGGCTCCGCATTCAGCAGGGAGTCGGCTTGAAGAGTCTCTCCCTCTGCCCCTTACCCCACTTGCACTCTCTCTCTTTCTCTAAAATAAATAAATAAATAAATAAATAAATATTTTTAAAAAGTGGGGAGCTAGGGATGCCTGGGTGGCTCAGTCGGTTAAGCATCTGCCTTCGGCTCAGGTCATGATCCCAGGGTCCTGGGATCGAGTCCCGCATCGGGCTCCCTGCTCAGCGGGAAGCCTGCTTCTCCCTCTCCCACTCTGCCTGCTTGTATTCCCTCTCTCACTTTCTCTTTCTCTGTCTGTCAAATAAATAAATAAAATCTTTTTAAAAAAAATAAAAATAAAAAGTGGGGAGCTAGTACCCAAAGATGCATGAGAAAGGATGTTCACTGCAGCATTGTTTATAATAGCCACCAATTGCATACAGCCTGACTGTCCATCAAGAGGGGACTGATAGATAAGCTGAAGTATGGGAGGCATGCTAATGGAGGGGTTAGAACAGAAGCCCTGGGGACCAGATGCCCGGTTATGGATTCCCGTGCCACTGCTTACTACTTCATGTGATCTTGGCCAAACTACTTAAACCTTTTATTAATTATCCCTGAAAACCAGGGATAGTAACAGTAGCTAATTCTTAAGGTTGAACTGAAGTGTGAAATAATGGTTGCTCATATCCCGAGCACCAACAGTGACTGGCACATAATAAACATGTGGCTCACTAAATATGTGTCAAATAAATACAGGGGTTGCAAGAGCGCCTAGGAAATAGTTGGCACTCAGATGGTGGTTATCGTTAGGGTATATCCATAAAATGAGATATTAGGCAGTAATTTTAAAACTTTATGTATCAATATGTAAAAATAAATTTTAAGATTTTAAAACAAGATACACATTTTAAAAAGTATAAGGTGCTACAATTTTTATAAGACAATGGCTAAAATGTACAGACATGTACATATGTATTTTTATGTATACACATTCATGCACATAAGACCGTCTCTGGAAGCATCCACAGACACTGGTATGCTTATTTTCCTTTGCACACTGTTTGGCACTGTGTGGCTTTTGGCCACTTCCATATGTGGCAGGTTGGTTTTCTGGCAGCAGATTCTGAACCGAGGCTAGTTCACAGGATGTTTATTATGCAGTGCTCTTATAGGGGAGGGGGAGGAAGCAGAATTGGGCAGAGGAGGACATTGATCTGTGATTGGTTCCCAACAAAGGCCTTAGTCAACCCTCTGGGGAACTCTGAAGCTGGGATGGCCCCTCAGAGTGTCCTAAGATGGCCTTCATACCCTCTACAGATCAGTCACTGGATGCTGGCTGACCCTGGAAGAAGGTGGACCTCCAGTGAAGTAGTATTCTTCAACTGAGGTGAACCCCAAAGAGAGTTGACAGAGCCGTCCCGGAAGGTGAAGAAAAAGTCCCTCCTTCTTGAAGAAGGATCAGGTAGCCCATGACGGTATCCATCACATTATTTGGTCTTTCAATAAATGAATGACATAGCTAACA
The DNA here is from genome assembly GCF_011800145.1 of Mirounga leonina. NCBI lineage: Eukaryota > Metazoa > Chordata > Mammalia > Carnivora > Phocidae > Mirounga > Mirounga leonina. Next base: position 1,067,132 of record NW_023270734.1, on the reverse strand, counting down.
AGGGTTTAATTTCCAGTCTCAATTATTAAAACACTGGGCTAGCCCCACCTTGGGGGGCAGGGGGCGAGGCAGCCTTTGTGGTGTGGCTTAATGGGTGCTGCAGGCTATCTGCCCCCACCACCAGAGTTTTTCCTACCCCACCCTGCCAAAAATACGTGAAGTTTTAACACTTTGCAGAGGGATGGTTTAAGCAGTGGTTCCCGGAGAAATTTATTTGTGCATACCAACTGCCTTCACAGGCTACTCAATAATTATTACCTAGCAACAATTCAAGAGTATAGGAGTTGGCCAGGAGAGAACTAGACATTGAAATTGTCCAGTTTCCCTAGTTTAGACCTTATAAATATGAGTAAGAGTTTAGGGAAAATCCTCTGGACAAGCAAAGGAACATGTATATAATACAGAGCAGTGTTCTACAAAATGAGGTATGTATATTCCTGAGGGTTGAAAAGACATCCACTAGCCCTCTCCTTATAGCAAAGACATTTGCTATGGAAAAGGAATTTGACAGTGTTTATGTATACATCTTTTTGTCTTTAAAAAAGGAAAAACAAGGAAGACTAGCCAATATTTAATAAACATAGGGAGATTGGCCCCTTAATCAATTTGTAAGCCTGACGGCCTCATCTCAAGTACAGTAGAAGAGAAAACCTTAATTTCACAACCCAACTGACAGTGACAGACACCCTTGCTTCTAGCATCTTCTAACACTTTGTAGTTAACTCATTCTTGGTGACCTGGAATGGTAAATAATATTACTTAGTTTTCACTAAACAAATCTTCACAAAATTATTATGTGGCACTGACTATTGCCATTTTGGTAACATGGCATCCTGCATTGGATCCTGGAACAGAAAAGGGACAATAATGGAAGGGCTGGAGAAATTCAAATAAAGTCTGTAGTTAATAATACTTTACTAATGCCAATTCTTTAGTTTTGATAAATATGCTATAGTTATAAGAGGCGGAAGCTGTGTGAAGCCTGTATGGGAATTCTTTGTTCAATTTTAGCAATCCTTCTATAAACCTAAAGCACTCTCAAATTAAAAAAGTGTTTTAAAAAATCTTTCTGAAATACAGGTTTTTACATCCATTATTGTTAACAGTGAATGTTGACATAAGTGTATAGTGTTTCCCTACAATATTAGAAGATGATAGAACAAAATTATCATGACTAGCAAGCTCTTTGAAATGAAGAATCCATATATATTATTATAATATATATATATATATAATATATATAATATATATATATAATATATATATATATGCAAGCCTCTGGTTTTGTTTGAAGTGTAAAGTTGTGTGATTCTCAACCCAGGATTTTAAAACAATTTACTAAATTTTTACACATATTCAAAAGCTGCTTTTGAGATTTCTTATCTGACAGCAAATATACCATCGGAAAAACTGCAGGAGAGAAATAATTTATGTAAGGCAATGGTGAAACATTCAAATGCTCTTTTAGTTAGAAAACCCTTTAGAGGACAGAGTATTAGTAAACATTACAAACTGTGGATGGTCACTGAATGAATTGTCACTGATGAATCAAAGTTGAGATACTTTTAACATGACTCCATCACTGGGCTGCCTGATTCCATTTCAATAATGGAATGCATGCAGAAATGCTTCTACATGGTCTGCCAAAGGAAAGATGTACCAGAAAAAGACTCAGGCTCAACAATGAACGGCCTCTTTAATTAAGAAGAAATGGGGCTGGTGTGGTATCCCTCTAAGTATACTCCTCATGGGATGGCAGGTGGGACAGAATTTAAAAAGAGAAGACCCCAAGGAAAAATGCACAGACCTGTCCCTCCTATGACATTCATTGACTGATTTAGTCACAAGGATGTCACTGCAGCAAAAGAGCTGAGCCAGAAATCCACAAAATGGTACAGGATGTCAGCAATGTGATTACTTGAAATGGAATCTTAATGAGATATAAGGAATGACCATGAGAATCTTTTGTGCCCATAGAAGGCCCTAAGTTATCTCATGGCAAAGCACTTAAGAACATTATTGAACTTGAAATAGTCATTATTCTTTTACAAATGCAATGTTCTAAATATGCTGGCTTTTTTTGTATGGTTATAAGGGGCTGACATACAGATATTTTCAAAAAATTAAATATGCTTAATCTGTCCATTTGAGATAAAGGTGAGGAGAAAAATGATGTTAAAATGAGTGAGTAATAAAAATAATAACTTTTGAAAGAAATTCATGCTGTGGAAAGAGCACTTGACAATGAATGTTTAGAGATACGTCTAATTTATGTGGCTTTTATTGAAGGAAACAAATATAAAAACTATCTGCACAACTAAAAATCCTAGAAACAGATTCCAGCATGCCCCCAATTTTGCCAAATGAAGAATTTTATCATGTTTTGAATATGTTTGTTAGAAAATATTAAAAATGACACACCTTTCAGTTAATTTGCAACAACATTTGACATTGAGAAAATTGGAAATTTACTAGCCCATAAGAAACCTTGGGATAAGTAGTAGATGGAATTTAAAAAATCAGTATCAAATTTGTAAATGTAGTAAAATAAAAGTCACCTCTCCCACTTGAATCTACATACCTTGATGAAGCATATTTTCATTTATTGTATCAAAGTAATAAAATACAGTGAGCTCAAAACCAACATCACAAATTAGTTTTGACAAACTGTTAAATCAAAATTTCACTAATCAGATTTCTTAAATCTCATTTCAACTTTTTTCCTTTTAAAACATTTATGTTCAGTATTTTTAAATGTTTGAAATATGTTAACATTAAAGTGCAATATAGTATATAAATAAATACAAGTATTAATATTAAATATTTTTAAACTATGTACATATATTGGAAGCACATGCTCAAAAAGTTTTTACTGATAGGGATGCGTGATATATAGTCTCGTGTAGAGGATAGCTAATCAGAAACAGCAAAGACAATGGGCGACTTTAGCCCTTTATAAAATCTGTCCGAGAAAACAGTGTTCCCCACAATACAGATAACATACCAATCATAAAGTGTGCATTGATCTTCTTGGGCCAGGCAAACAAAATTGGAAAGCTAATTACATAAATGTCTTTACAATTGTTCAGCAAATGTTCATCCATTTGCCTTTGGTTAAAAGTGACATTGGTGGGACACAGTTCCAGAGAAGCAGATTCAGCAGAGAATCTGGACTGCCCGCAAGCACTGCGAAGTAGTAAGAAGTAATTCCTCATTTGGAAGATGAGGAAGAGCAAGCTCTAGAGAGTTACAGTGACTTGGCCAACGGAACATAGGTGGTTCCCTATGGAACCACCTGGAACTAGGATCGTCCCAGATTCATCTTTTCTCTATCCGGTGCCTCTTTGGGTCTGCCCTGCTCCTGAAGGGAAAATCTGCTGCCCACCCAGTTTGACGTGAGCAGATGGGAGAAAAGCAACTGATCCTGAGTTGCAGCTCAAATCACTCTTCACTTGCAAAATATCCTTTGAGTTTTCTGGTTAAGACTAATGGCACATTGCTTTATAGAGCTAAAGACAAAAGGTTATTGTCGGGCTTGTTAGTGTCGCCGTGTTGCTAGGAGAGCGTCTGCAATGGAATGTACCACGCAACACTAGCTTTATTTCCGCAGTACAACCCGGCCATGTGCATAGGACGCTGCCTGTGTGCAAGGGGAGTGAGGCGAGGCATCACAAGGCCAAGACCAAAACACCCAGTGCAAGGGCAGACTTCCTCTGGGACTTGGTTGGAGAACTTCAGGACCAGCACACCAGTCCCCAAATCACCATAGGGCTCTTACAATCCTTAAAAAGGGAAGTATACATTACAATTTCCCAGGTTATCCTGTTTTTGCCTCTGTGCTCCTCAAACCCGCTCATTTCTCCTTGACAACAGTTCTTCCAAATAGCAGGAAAATGGCCCTGAAATATACATGAACACGTTTCTTTGGAAATAGGTCGCGAGCTGGTGCCGGGTGTGATTTGCTGGCCTCGGGAAAGTCTCCGCGCATGCGCGAGAGCGGGCCAGTAGCCCGAGCATCTTGCTGATCAGGTGGGTGAATGCAGAGGAACAGGGTAGCGGAGGTTGCGGATGAACGGAGCAGATGCTCGGCCTGGAAGGTGGGTGACAAGGAGCTAACGGTGTGCTGGAATCAAGAGCTCAGACCGTCTCTTCTAAGCACCAGAATTCCAAACGCCACACACTTTCTTATTTACATCTCAGAAAATATGCCTCCAAGTGTAATGTGTGCCTATACACACACATATTTTCAGAGTGCTAGAAAACAGAAAGAATAAAGGGAGATTTGACTCACCAGCTAACATCTTTCAAATGTTTGAAAACTGCCACTGAAAAAGCAGGCGAGCTCATGCCTAGAAAATATCACATATTTTAGTGTAAAACTACTCCTTCACTTTTTCGAGGGGGAGGGAAACCTGTATTATAAAATTCCCCCCGAAGCTGACCGTGGTTGTTATTTCTGGAACCTTCCTGCTGGGCGAATATGGGGAGGCCCTTTCCCCTGGGGCCACGGGCTAAAGGGCACGGCCCTGTGCTCCCACACCTGCTCGTGAATTCCGAGCCCAGGCCAGATGAGGGGAAGGGCATGACGTTTGTCAAGGCAAACCCTATCCCTGGGTGAAAACAGAAAGCGAAAAGCGGCCAGGAAGGATTCTGCAATTAGGGCAGTTAGAATGATGGGAAATCTTCTGCCTCAAATGCTGGGGGGGCGGGGGGGCGTGGGAAGGCAGATGGCCCTCAGGACTCAGGCCTGCCCAGCTCGGTGGTGGAACACAGCTCGCAGCCCTGCGCCCACCCACCTCCCACCCCCTGCGGACTGTATGGAGCTCCAGCTAACAAGCTGAAGGAGTGGGAGATGTTCCCCCAGAACTTGGGTCCTCCCTCTTCGGAACCTACCCGCGGGGAGGATCTGCTGATACTCACAGTTTTCACATCACGGCTGTCACAGGTGATGGTGTATTTCGTCGCCAGGATCACAGAGGGATGCTAGAGGGGGCTGTTCCTGGACAGCTTGACTCCAGGTGCTGCCCAGCTGCCCAAAGGCCGAGGGGAGCAATTTATGAATACACCTGTTCACCCCGCTGGAACCAAGGTTGGGAAGCTCTGGGTCAGGCTGCAGCCCTATCTATTTGAGGAATGAAAGCTTTTGTCCCCCATTCAAGGAGTTGGAAGGACGTGAGCACTTTGTGGGGGGGGCCTGAAGTCATGGTGCCAGGTTGTGTCATGCTGTGTAGGCTGCCATTTAGGGGCAGTACAAGGACTAAAGAAGAAGAATGTAGTCCTGTGGGGGCTTGGAAATCCCGGGCAGGTGCCCCAAGTTGAAGAGAACACCCCAAGTGCCTGCCCTATGCCAGAGAGAAGGAAAGGGATACCCAGAGGCCTCAGCTGCTTCACCAAGCACTTTTTTCCTCTCCGTGAGGGGAGGGGGCCACAGGAAGCACCAATGTGCTGCCTAGATCCCAGAACTTGGGCTCAGGAAGAGATGGGTTGGAAGCTCCTAGAGCAACCCCTGGGCCCCTGGTGCGGAGCGCACCGTGTCTCTGCTGTGGTCTCCCAAGTGGTCTCCCGCAGGGGCTGGCCTTTGCTGGCCTCCAGGGAATTATGCCCTGGGGGAGGAACAGCTCTCAAGGCGTGTGAAGGGGTTTGTATTTGATAATGAGGAAGCGAAGGCATGTTGGTGGGCCGATCTACAGAGGAAGGACGCACCAAACATGCTCAAAGGAAGGTCTCTCGTTTCCTCAAAATTGCCCGGCAAAGAGGAAGCAATTTCACTCACTCGCTGTAAGTAATTGTCCCCGAAACGACAACCTATGAAATTAGGAGATTTCATTTCTGTAGCTCAGAGATTCAGGGAGCGTGGTTTTCATTTATGATTGTTTCAGTAATTTCCAAGGGAGACGTCTGCCAGACTGAAAGACAAAATTCTATTTCCAGGGTTCTATCAGTGTGAAGCATGCTTTATTAGAGAACTTTTTTTCACCTGTGGTCTTGACTGAGTCTCTGAATAATGGTGCCGCTCATCATGACCAGTGTGTCCTAGCTGGAGACAGACAACCCAAACCCAACAACTGCGGAGTTTTCTGACCCAGGTCCTCGGGAACACCTTCTTTCCAGTTCAGTTCAGATGATCATGCCCATCAGGTGACTTTGATCATCTCCTATTTTGTCCTCATCTTTTCTAATAAAAACTCAATTATTTCAAGATTTCATGACCCATAAGTCCAGGCCAAGCTTGGGTTGCCACCGAACAGGGGTGGCCAGGAAAGATCCAGGCCCAGAAACTAGGAGAGCAGATCCTAGTGCTCCTATGAGCCCAAGAGGCTGGCAGCAGGCAGAGGGCAGGGCCCTGGCCTGGGGGGGTGGGGAGAGCAGAGCCCAGGAGAGTTGGCCTTGGGCAGGTCCTCCAGGCCTGGGACAGCCAGAGCCCGAGGCCAGGAAGTCAGGGAGTGGAGATGCAGCTGAGTAGGAAACACAGAGCCCCGAGGCAGGAAGCAGCCAGGAGGCTGGGGGAGCCCTGGGGCGCCGGTGATGAACAGAGCAGGACGCTGAGCCTGTTACTCTCGCACCTTTCCCAGCAAGCCTGTGGCGGTTCAGAGGGTGCCACGCTGGTCCCCTTTGCTCTAAATGCACGGCACTTCTGTGGTCGTGCCCGTAAGCATCCCCGTTCTCCCTTGACTGCAGGGTCGCCTGTGTCACGATGTGAAACTCCAAGTGGCCAGGATCAAAGACGGAGCAGAAGGGCTTACCTGGCGTGTATCAGGAAGGTGTATTCAGGCGGCCACAGGGAGGCGAGCAGTGGTAGGGGAGGGTGAACTTTGGGGGGATTGGGAAACGAACCACTGTACGAGAGCAGGCAAGTGGGAATGAGGCTTTGGGAAGGTGGAAGGTGTGCTGGGGTAAAGGCGTGCTTGCAGCTGAAGGCAACGCGCTGGGTGTCAGTGGCCGCAGGAACTGGCCTGCAGGCCCCCAGGGCTCAGGTGGGGGCTCAAAGTGGCCGATAGCTCTTTTCACCTGGAACTCATTCAAGGCATAGAGATGAGGCTCAAATTGAGAAAACTGGGCAAAAAAAGAGATAGAAACAAAGCGGGACATGCTAGCGTTTGGATCTATCCATGAGCCTCCATCATGCCCCACGTTGTGCGCCAAGCCCCATGCCAAATCTGAGGTCCCCGACAGGTGTCAGCGTGGTCCCAGCCACAAGGAGCTCTGAGTGGTGGAGGGAGAGTGGACACAGACACGCACTGGCTAGGACAAGCAAGCCAGGCCCCACAGGGCATTAATGAGATGGTGAGTGTGGTGCATTTGGTGGGGCTGCTCATTGTCCACTTTTCTCAGCTCCTGGGAATCTAAAGTCACCTCCTCTTAAGGGGCACCTCACTCTCTACATGGCCCTCTTGCTTCCCTTCTCATAGGACCCTCTGGAAACACTGTGAGTCCTCTGTCCCTAACTCTGAGCCTGCTGATCCCGAGGCAGCTATGTCCCCTGGCTTCGTCAGGGGGCTGATGAGGCCAGGCCCTCCCCTCTAGACTCGAGCTTCAGGGAACACAGGTTAGCCTCCCAATACGTCCTCAAAGCCCCCATACATTGGCGTGAGGTAGGGCAAGTCACCCACTCTTCTGGGTGAGACCCACAGCTTAGCTTTCTGTCACAAAATTCTCTACTGGAAACTTCAGTTCTTTTCTTGGCCTCTCTATCATCTTTTATAGTCTGGAGGTGGGTGGTTGGCTGAGAGTAGAAACCTGGTTTCCATAAGCACTTTTTGCAAATAGTGCAGCTCTCTTTGGAATGTTTCATCTATTGCTTTGGGGCCTCCGTTGAGAGGGCGACGGAAATAGTTCTAATTTAGCATCCTGGGCAATGAACGTAGTCCATCCCTCTCTCCCCATCTGGGCCCAGCACATACAGAAAATGATAGTCTTTGGGTGGTACTCGAGGGGACCTGGATGTGCTGTTCAGAGCTGGAGGTGACCAGCCAGGAGCTCCAGCTGCCCTGGGCCCCATCCAGAGGCCTCCGGGCCTAAGTGTGCACCCACAACCTGCTTCCAGCTCAGGACGACACGGGTCGGGGGAGCCGCGCCCCAGACTGTGCCCCAGGCCCGGAGTGCGACAGAAGACTGCACGGTTCATGTGGACTGTAGGATCAAGCCACCAAGCGGTGGAGATGTCTGAGCTGGGTTTTGAAGAATGAAGATGAGTTCTCTAGGCCGCCAAGTAGGGCAAGGGCATTCTGGGTGACTCAGCAGTTTGGTGCAGTGGGAGAAGTCAAGTGTGTGACAGGCAGAAGGGGCTGAGGCTCTATCCTGGGCAGCTCTTTTTCTCATAGCTGTTCCCTACAGCCATTTCAATTTTGTGTGGACTTCATTTTGACTCTTTTCTTCTCCCCCTCCTCCTTGTCTCCCCCTCCTATCCCCCTACCCCCTCTTCTTCTCCCCCTCCTCCTCCTCCCTCTTTTCCTCCTCCCCAGCCCCCTCCTCCTTACTTCACTTCTAAGTAATTACCAGGTGCTGCTGGTTTCCACATCACCCCCCCTTTCCCCACACTCCACCAGTCATACCCTTGGTCTTCTTTCTCCTACCATAGGAGAGGAACCCTGTCTAACCTCCCTTCCCCACTTGCCCCTCTCCCACTCCATTTTCTGCACAGCAACCACAGTGATGTTAAAATATCAAGACCAGCTTTACCCCCCCTTTACACCTCACTCAGTAAAACTCTTCTGCCTTGCCACAGCCCACCCTAGAGGCACAGACTCTAGAGTGAGAACCTGCTGCCTGTGGGACCTCACCCCTTCCTCTCCCCTCCCCCTTCCCCACTCTGCTCCAGCTACACCGGCCTCGTGACTCTTCCTCAAACAGGCCAACCACACTCCAACCCCAGGGTCTTTGCCTTTGCTCTTCCCTCTTCTTGGAAAGCTTAGTCCTCAAATATTCACAGGGTTTTCTCCTTACTTCTTTAAGTATCAAATACGAGGGCGCCTGGGTGGCTCAGTCAGTTAAGCGCTTGCTCGATTTCGGTTCAGGTCATGATCTCAGGGTCCCGGAATTGAGCTCTGAGTCAAGCTCCAGGCTCAGCAGGGAGTCTGCTTGAGAATTCTCTCTAGCTTGCCCCTCCCCACCCCCTTGCACGGTCTCTCCCTCTCTCTCCAGAATAAATAAATAAATCTTTTTTAAAAATTCTGCAATAGGGCACCTGGGTGGCTCAGTTGGTTGGGCGACTGCCTTCGGCTCAGGTCATGATCCTGGAGTCCTGGGATCGAGTCCCACATCGGGCTCCCTGCTCAGCAGGGAGTCTGCTTCTCCCTCTGACCCTCCCCCGTCTCATGCTCTCTCTATCTCATTCTCTCTCTCAAATAAATAAATAAAATCTTTAAAAAAAAATAACAATTCTGCAATAAAATCTGTCCTCCTGTATTGTTGATCAGGGCCCAGGTATGTTAGTACATCAGGAGGGAGATTCCGAGATGTGAATTTGCTAGGTCAGCAATACGCACATATGATTTCTCTGTTACAGTCTGGTGCTATGGCTATGGTCTCAGTAGTAGATGAGCTCGGTGCCCCGCCCAGCCACCCTCCTCCAACTGTGGCCTTGCAGACTCTCCCAACTCTGCTTGGGGCTTCCTGCAGCTACGAGAGCTCGCTGGGCCTGTGGAGGAGCCCTGCAATGAATGCCCCAGAGCAGACTTCAAACAGTGACCCTCAGGAGCTCACAGATACACCTCTCAGCTCCTTTGCTGTTGCTGGGACACTGGATCACAGAGTGTCCCGTCACCCACAGTGGTGACTTGACTGACAACACACTCTTGATCGACGTCCTTCCCTTTCCTGTCTCGTTTCCTCAATCCCCTACTCGTGTTTCTTAGGTTCACCTCCCAAATGAGCCCTCACACCCAAATCCTTGTCTCAGGGACTGCTTCTAGAAAGCTAAAACGAAGACACTCTTAATTCTTTCAGGAAAAAAAAAAGTTTATTCTTTAAAGGTAATGCATGAACATGGTACTTTTTTTAAACATAAAAGATAGAAAATGGAAAGTAAAGATCTTTCATCTTCTTACCTCCAGTCTCTCCACCCAAAGGTAATGCCTGCTGACAGTTTCCTTTATTTCTTTCCAGAAAAAGATATGATTATGCAATATATATATACACATACATACATACATATCTTTTTAAGTCTCCCTAAATGGAGTAATTCTAAATACTGTGCTTGGCACCTTTTTTCTACTTAATGATTTATCCTGGAGAGCATTTAATTTTGCACGTACAGTTTTTTATAGTTCAATGGCCTTATGGTGTGTGGCCGCACTGTAGGTTTCTTACCAGAACTCCTATTAGAGAACAGTCATTGTTTCTAGTATTTGCAGTTACATCCATGCTGTGACAAACATTTTGTACATATATCTTGGCTCATTTTTAAAAATTGAATAAATTAGTAACAAAAGATAATAGATGTTTAAGTGCATTTTACTTATTTTTTTTAGATATTGCTATTTTTCTCTCTTCGAGTAGGTTGCATGGATTTATACTCCTACCAACAGTATACAAATGCTTGTTTTCCCAAGCCTTCCCTAACACTGGGGTTATCAAACCTTTCAATTTTTACTAATCTGTTAAGTGAAAAAGGTATTTCATTTCATCATGATCTCTTTCATATATTTACTAGCATTGATGGATCTTCTATGTATTACCTGTTCATAGCCTTGACCCATTTTTCAATCGGAGTTTTTATCATTTTTAGTTGGAGTGTTTATATAGAGTCTGGCTACTAACCTGTTAGATATATGGTTCTTATATTTTCTTTCATTCTATGATTTTCCTTGAACTATTTTATAATGAAATATTTTCTTACACGAAGGTCTTAAATTATTAAATCAAGTCAGTTTATTTTTTTTCATGGTTTCTGGATTCTGTGTCATGCTTAAGAACCTATCTTGTCTCAAGTTTATAAAAATATCCATCCATATACCTCCTAGTTTTTTAGTGGTTTTATTTTTACACCTAGATCATTAATCAATCTGGAGGGTTTTTTGTTTGTTTGTTTGTTTGTTTGTTTGAAATCATGACCCTGAGATCAAGAATTGCACACTCTACCAACTGAGCCAGCCAGGCACCCCTTGAGGTCATTTTTGTAAATCGTATTTTTTGTTGGAAAAAAATCTATAGAAAAATGGGAGTGAAGCAAAGAAGACAGCTGAGTACCCAATGCTCAGGCGGTGATATTGTGGAGTTACCTTTGACCAGAGCTCACTGAGGGCCCTTCCGGGGGGCGGGTGGTCCTCGGTCCTTTCCCGGAGTTTTTGCTAGCGGTGTGCTGGCTCACAAGAGCCAACTTATTACATAAAACCATGGTTATAAGCTAAACCCTATAACATTATAAACAAATGATATTCAAAATTCATCACTTCCTAGTTATTTTACTATGTTTTACTATTACCTATGATCCTGAGATTATTTAGTTCTACTGGATCTATATGGTGGAAATAGCACATAATGGTGATGTCATGTTGGTAGCTTCAATAGGCCATTGGTGGGAGTATTTACACCGTAGAAATTGGCAAATGCTACAAGTCAGATCCTTTTTCTTTTTCTTTAGGAATCCATAGTTAAGCATCTACCAGCACACAACTGACTTTGCCCATCTCCAGATCTGTTTATTCAGAGAAGAGGCTGACATGTTGGAGAAGAAATTCAGGCATCACTTAGGGAGTCAGACTTGAAGACATCTCAATCTATCTCTTCCAGTGCTGGCATTCTATGATTCTGGAATACTCATAATCACTCTCTATGGCTCTACTGCCAAGGGGAATTTTGCTCAGAAAAATCTGCTTGTAGAGGGATTTCTTCAGTTTCCACATTCCTAACCTGGATCTCATTTTGGTGTAATATAGTCCTTTGATGGGTCTTGCACAGGATTTTCCCTGTAATGTCTCAGATTTAGATTCCAATGTGGCAACTCAGGGCAATAGATAACTACTTATCATCATTCACCTGTTCTTCATTTGCTATTAAGTGTTCTTTAAACATTGATTCTTTTTCTAAATGATATCAAAGTAGCCACAATTTACTGACATTTTTGCTTACTCCCTTCCACATGGCAGCTCATATTTTGTAGAAAGCAAAGGAAAGTTGGAGGACAGAGGGTCAGAAGATGAGTTTGGGATCTCACACCAACACCTGAAGTAATGGAAGCATTATTTATCCAAGTTTAAAGAAGGGACTTCATTTTCTCCTACAAATCAGTTTTTCAGAAGCTAAGAACATTTAAAACATATATAAAAATCACAAGAAAAATACAATATTCAAGTAGCTCTTATATAATCTTATAAGAACTTTCTCATTCAGAATATGAGAAAGTTACTTTGCTTCAATACCTTTTAAAAATAGAGAGCTCTTAAAGGTGTTTAGCACACATTTAGAAATCCCTCCTGAATCAATTATAATAATAATTTTAAGCATTGTTCATACTGAAAACAAATCCACTGATCATATTTATAATGGTTGGGGCGGGAGCTCTATTCACTAGGAGTTTTAATTGTCTTTCACAAATATTTCTTCAAACTCATTTTGCCTGCATTTCACAGATGGTCAGACTAGTCTATTTGTTGTCCCCAAGGTAATTGCCAATTTCTCTCCTCTCCCTCTTCTTACTTGAAATTCTCTTTCCTCTTTTTTCATGCAATCTTCTCAATTCTTCAAGATTCTATGCAGTCTTTCCACAAGTATTCTGAGCTCAGTGCTGTATCACTCTTCTGGACCCCTAACCCCTCATTTGGCATCTAATTACACCTTCCCTTGTGACTTACACTGTTAGTCCATTTCTACTGTGTGTAGTATTACCTCAGCATTTAGACAAGGCGTTCTTATCCTAGGATGCATGGATCCCTTGGGACTTTAGGGAAACTGGGGATGTCATGAAATTACAAGTAAATTGTGTGTGTGCCTATCTGCCTTGTTAGGGCCAAAAATCCTTATCTTTTATCAGATTTTTAAAGGGATTTTGACCCAAGAGTTTAGTCTCCTGGAGGAGAGAAGCTATGAGATACTTTATTGTATTTCCCACAATATTTTCTTTTTTTTCTTTTTTTTTTTTTTAAAGATTTTATTTATTTATTCATTAGAGACACAGAGACAGAGGCAGAGGGAGAAGCAGGCTCCCAAGGAGCAGGGAGCCCGACGCGGGACTCGATCCCAGGACCCTGAGATCATGACCTGAGCCGAAGGCAGACGCTTAACCATCTGAGCCACCCAGGCGCCCCTCCCACAATATTTTCAATAACTCAGCTAAGTAATTGAATGGGTACAAGATAGATATAATGTTTCCACTTATTTGTTATCAATTAATTCCTTTCTTTCCAAATTATGACATGGGACTTGCCGGTTTCCATCTCACAGTTACCATATATGAAGGTAATAGATGTTTAAAAGTTTTGAAAAGTTTAAAACAAGAACTAATACTTATGATAACTTACCCTGAGACATGCAATAAGGGAATTCCACATTTTTTGGAATTCTTGGTCATTTGATTTCCTTTTATAAACCTTCCTTTAGAGAAGCAGAGCTTGGAAAATGTCTTCTCCTTTGACTCCAACTTCCACTGTATCTATTTCTTGTTCTCTATCCCACTTGAGTCACTCCCACAGTCATAGCTAAACCTTGTCTTTACCAATAGCAGCACTCCTTCTATGTAGGTTGAATAATGACCCCCCTCAAAGATGTCTAGAGTTCTAATCCCTAGAATCTATGACTATGTTGCATTACATGGCAAAGGGGAATGGAGGTTGTAGATGGAATTAAGGTTACTAATCAGCTGACCTTAAATACAGAGAGTATCCTGTATTATCCAGGTGCACCCAGTGTAACAACAGGGGTCCTTAAATGTGAAAGAGAGAAGCAGAAGAGGAAATCAGAATGATGCTATGTGAGAAGAACTCGACCAACTACTATTGGCTTTGAAGATGAAGGAAGGGGACAATGAGCCAAGAAATGTGGTGACTTCTGTGGGCTAGAAAGAGCCAGGAAATGGATCCTTCCCCAGAGCCTCCAGAAAGGGACACAGCCCTGCCAACATTGTAATTCAGGCCCAGTGAGACCCATTTCAGAACACTGACCTCTAAGAATTATAAAATAATACATTTGCATTGTTTTAAGCCAATAAATTGTGATAATCTGTTACAGCAGCAGTAGAAAACTAATACACTTTCCTTCCATTAGCAAATGAGTTCATTTGCCTCTGAGCAACTCACTTTCCTATCTTTACAGTTTACTCCCACTAGTACCCCAACTGCAACAAATTTTTTGATCCCACTAATACTTATAATCCATTAATCCTATAACCATCATACCATCTCTCAACCCATTCATGTTCTCTCTTCCTTTCTTATACAGCTCAGATCTCATGACCTAGAATTATAATTACTCACTTGCAACTCCCAACTATGTACTCTGAACTTCCATGATCTCTCTCTCTCTGTCCTGCTCCCCTGAGAAAAATCCTAACTCTAGTTGAATGCAACCTTCACCTATTTCATACTTGAACCAGCTAGTTAAAAATGGTTGTGGAACAGACAACCAATCTGATGGTCTTACTTCAAATTCAAGGCATTGATTCAAGTAGGATCTTGGTGTGCCTGGACATCCCTTCTAGATTCTGTTGTCCCTTTACCCTCTTGCTCTCCTAGGAGACTATTTCACAATTTCTCTTCTCACTGGAGATCTCTAAATTCTCTTTCTCTATCTCCACCCTCTGCTGATTTTGTGTGTATGTAATCTTACTTCCTATTCCATTGAGATAGGTAGATGGTCAGAAGAGGGCTCCCTCGAATCCCCACAAGTTCATCTACCCACCCACCCACCTACACTGCCTTCTCTCCCATAACTGTGAACCATCTATGATGGTACCTATCTAACCTCTATTCCTCCAAATGGAACAGAAAATTCATCTCACTTATATCTCTTCAGCTTCTGTTTCCTTTTGTTTCTGTGTAATCACTTTTTCCACTCTCTACTGGATCACTCTCTTCAGCATACAAACGTCTTGCTATTTGTCCCATCTTAAAAGCACACTCTAAAGAAGGGGTTTAAGAAAGTGGCATAGGTCAATCCTGAGCTGCTGTCTTCCACAGATACAGCTAATGCATAGAATAATTTCCCTGAAAAAGACCTGAAAACGGAATCAGTGGAGCCTCCACAGCAAAAGATAAAAGGGCAGCATCAAAGTGGAGAGGAGAGACAGAGACATGTTCTCACCAGGAAAAACCCCACCCTGGCACAGCAATCCACAGTTGGGAGGGATCTCCAAACTACAGACTTTGCCCTGAAAAGTAAGTTGTCTGTACTTCACATCAGACACCCTAACCATTAGATTCTGCAAAAGAGAGACAAACTCCTTAAATGCCTGGCTTTGAAAACCAATGGGAATTATGTCCAGGAAACCCATAGAACCATAGGGAACAGAGAACCTGCTCTTAAAGTGGCTCACACAGAGACTGACTCTCCCAGGAACTGAGTGCAAAAACACCAGTTCAAAAAGTGCCTAGACTATGTATGAAGGGCACTCATTTACTAAACTTGAGGCATCTGCTGAAAGGCAGGAACTTCTTGGGACTATTTCTGAGGATCAGAGACACTGGCAAGTGCCATTTATGTGATTTTAGTCTAACTTGCTAATGCCAGCTCTGATGGGTACCATTTAGGGACTTTCTCTCTAGCCTGTTAAGGCCAGAGGTATGCCCTGTGAAGGGCCTGTCTACCCTGATGCCACAGCTACATGTCGTAGCCGGGTTAGGAGAGGGCTCCACTCACCTGTATCACCGCTGCAGCCTCACTGCAGTAGGCAGGGGCAATAGCAATTCTGAACCCCCATGGGACATCTTCTACACAAGGTCACTTACTCAAGACTGGGAGAGATAATTGAGTTATCTAATACATAGCAACAAACACAGAGAGTCAGGCAAAATGAGGAGACAGAAGAATATGTTTCAAATGAAAGAACAAGACAAAGCCTCAGAAAAAGACTTTAATGAAACAGATAAGCATCTACCTGATAAAAAGTTCAAAGTAATGGTCATAGAGAGGCTCACTGAACTCAGGAGAAGAATGGATGAACATAGTGATAACTTCAACAAAAAGATAGGAAATATAAGAAAGTACCAACAGAAGTTACAGAACTGAAGAATACAACTGAACTGAAAAATACAGTAGAGGTGTTGAACAGCAAACTGGATGAAGCAGAAGAATGGATCAAATGAAGGACAGTGAAAGATAAAACAGTGGAACTCACTCACACAAAGCAGCAAAAAGAAAGCAAAAAATTTTAAAAAGTGAAATTAAGGGACCTTTGGGTCATCAAGTGAAATAACATTTGCATTTAGGGGTTCTAGGAGGAGAAGAGAGAGAGAAAGGGTCAGAAAACTTATTTGAAGAAGTAATGGCGAAAACTTTCATATTGGGGAAGGAAATAGACATCCAAATCCAAAAAGTCCAGAGAGTTCCACATAAAATGGACCCAAAGAGAGCTATATCGAGACACATTAAAATGGTAAAAGTTAAAGAGATAACCTTAAAAGCAGCAAGAGAAAAACACTTGTTACATACCAGGGAAACTCCATAAGGCTATCAGCAGATTTTTCAGTAGAAACTTAGCAAGCCAGAAGAAAGTGGCCTGATATAGTCAAAGTGCTGAAAGGAAAAAAAATTCAACACAGAATTTTCTACCCTGCAAGAATATTATTCAGAATTGAGAGGGAGATTAAAAGTTTTCCAGATAAATAAAAGCTAAAGGAGTCTATTATTGCTAACCCAGTTTTACAAGAAAGGGACTTCTTTAAGCTGAAAAGAAATAGCAGTAATTAATAACAAGAAAACAAATGAAAGTAAAAATCTCACTGGAAAAGGTAAATATATAGATAGTAAAGATAATGGATCAATCACTTATAAAGCAAGTGTGAAAGTTAAAATATAAAAATAGAAGAATTAACTAAAACTACAATAATTAGTAAAGGGATACATAAAGTAAAAAGATATAAAATATGACATCAAAAATATAAAATGTAGGGGATGGGTAAAATTGTAAAGTTTTGGGATGTGTTCAAATTTAAGTTCCTATCAATTTACAACTAAATGTTATATACATAGGATATTATATGTGCACCTTATGGTAACTACAAAGCAAAAGCTTAGAGTAAGTACATAAAATAAAATGAAAAAGGAATCTAAACATAGGACTAAAGAAAAATACCTAATACGAAAACCAGATAAGGAAACTGCAAGAAAAATTATAAACTAATATCTTTAATGAACATAGATGTACAAATCCTCAACAAAACATAGCAAATGAAATTCAACAGTACATTCAAAGGATCATACACCATGATCAAGTGGGATTTATTCCAAGGATGCAAGGATGGTTCAACATCCACAAATCAATGTGATATACCACATTAACAAAATGAAGGATCAAATTCATATAATCTCTCAATAGACACAGAGATCCCCATTTATTATGAAAATTCTCAAAAAAGTGGGTATAGAGGAAATGCACCTCCACATAATAAAGACCATTTATGAAAACCCACAGCTAACATCATACTCAATGGGGAAAAAAAATGAATGTTCTTCCTCTAAGATCAGAAACAAGACAAGGATGTCCACCCTTGCCGCTTTTATTTAATATAGTGTTGGAAGTCCTAGCCACAGCAATAAGGCAAGAAAAAGAAATACAAGGTATCCAAATCAGAAAGGAAGAAGTAAAATTGTCACTATTTAAAGATACATAGAAAACCCTAAAGGCTCCACCAAAAAACTCTTAGAATTAATAAACAAATTCAGGGGGCGCCTGGGTGGCTCAGTTGGTTAAGCGACTGCCTTCGGCTCAGGTCATGATCCTGGAGTCCCGGGATCGAGTCCCGCATCGGGCTCCCTGCTTGGCAGGGAGCCTGCTTCTCCCTCTGACCCTCCCCCCTCTCATGTGCTCTCTGTCTCTCTCATTCTGTCTCAAATAAATAAATAAAATCTTTAAAAAAAATAAAAATAAAAATAAAAATAAATTTAAAGCTGCAAGAAGCAAAATCAATCTACAGAAATCCATGGCATTTCTATATAGGAATAATAAGCTATCAGAAAGAAAAATTAAGAGAGAAATCCCATTTAAAACTGCATCAAAAAGAATAAAATATGTAGGAACAAATTTAAATAAGGAGGTAAAATACCAACACACCGAAAACTGTAAGACACTGACAAAAGGAATTGAAGACACAAACAAATGGAAAGATATTCTGTGTTCATGGACTGGGAGAATTAATATTGTTAAAATGTCTATCCTGCCAAAAGCAATCTATGATTCAATCAAAACCTATCAAAATTCCAATGGCATTTTTCACAGAACTAGACCAAAAATTGTAAAATCTGTATAAAACCACAAAAGACCTCAAAAAGCCAAAGCAATCTCAAAAAAGAACAAAGCTGTAGGTATCACACTTCCTGATTTCAAACTATACTACAAAGCTATGATAATCAAAAAGTATGGTATTGGCATAAAAACAGACACACAAATTACCAGAACAGAATTGAGAACCTTGATATGAACACACACATATATAGACAATTTGTGACAAAGGCACATGAAAAGATGTTCAACATCATTAATTATTAGGGAAATGGAAATCAAAACTGCAATGAAATATCACCTCACACTCGTTAATGACTATAATAAAAAAGATAAGAAATAAGTGTTGGAGAGGATGTGGAGAAAAGGAAATGTCTGCACACTATTGGTAGGAATATAAGTTGGTGCAGCCACTATGTATGGAGATTCCTCAAAAAATTAAGAATAGATCTACCATATGATCTAGCTATTCCCTTCTGAGTATTTACCTAAAGAATATGAAAACACTAATTTGAAATGATATATACATTCCTGTCTATGTTCATTGCAGCATTATTTACAATAGCCAAGATCTGGAAATAATCTAACTATCCGTCAATGGATGAATGAATGGAGACAGTGTGGTATCTATATATGCAATGGAATACTACTCAGCCATAAAGAAAAATAAAGTCTTGCCACTTGCAACAACATGGATGGACCTTGAGGTTATTATACTAAGTAAAATAAGTCAGACAGAGAAAGACAAATACCCTATGATTTCATACATATATGGAACTTAAAAAAATGATAAAACAAGACAGTACAAAAATAAATTCAGGGGCCCCTGGGTGGTTCAGTCAGTTAAGCTTCCTACTCTTGATCTGAGCTCAGTTCTTGGTATTGGGGTCCTGAGTTCAAGTCCTGGGTTGGGCTCCACACTGGGTATGGAGCCTACTTAAAAATAAATTAATTAATAAATAAATTAAACAAACAAACTAACAAACTCATAGATACAGAGAACAGACTGATGGTTTCCAGACAGGAAACGAGCTGGGGGCTAGGGGAAATGGGTGAAAGGAGTCAACCATGTTGTAATGGATGGTAAGAAGCCTTTTGGTGGTGATCACTTGGTAGTATGTGCAGATGTTAAATTATAATATTGTGCACATAACACTTATGTAATGTTATATACAAATTTTACCTCGCTAAACATTTTTTTTAATAAAATAAAAGCACACTCTTTTGGCTCTGCAATGTCCTTCTGTTACTGCCCCATTCCTCTGCCCCTTGAAAGAGTGTCTACACTCCTCTTCTCCCATCTTCTCTTGAACTCACTCTAGTCAGGCTTTTATCCTCACCTCCCTCCTGAAACTGCTCTTCATCACATCACCAGGGCTTTCCCACAGCTAAATCCAAGGGTCAGTTTTTGGTCCTCATCTTACTTGACCTAACGGCAGCATCTGATTTCATCTCTTGCCTGAATTATTGAAAAACATTCCAAAATGGCCTCCCAGCTTCTGCTTTCACTGCTGTTGGATCTCTTTTCTACTCAGCAGTCAAGTGTTTCTGTTTTGTTTTGTTTTTAGTAGATTGGGTCATGTCACTCCTCAGCTAATGCTTCTCAGCTCCAGTGCTTCCCAGCTCACTCAAGACAAAAGCCAGAATTCTTACAGTGGCCCACAGGGTGCTGTATGGTCTGCCCCCATTACCTCCATGCTCTCATCGGCTGACGCTGTCTTTCCTGCACTCCCCCATGCCAGCTTCAGGGCCTCCTTGCGGCTCCTCAGACACACTAAAGCCTGTTCCTACCTCAGAGATTCTGTCCCTGTAGCGCCCCTGCCCAGAATAGTCTTCCCTCAGGTCAGGATGACTCACCCCTCCCTTCCTTCAGGCCTCTGCTCAAACGCTACCTTATCACAGTGGCTGTCCCTGACGCCATCCAATGGGAAAGAGTAGCACCCTCCTGCGTATGCCCCCATCTACTTTACCCTACTCTCTGTTGTTCCATGGCACTTATCACTGACAATATGTGTGTGTATACTTAAATTATATATAATAATATATACTATTATATACTATGTTAATGCAATATATAATTGTATGTTGTGTAGTATATATATATAGGCATGTATGTACATATTTTTTTCTTGTCCACTAAAATACAAATGCCATCAGGGCAGGGACTTTGTTTTGTTCCTTGCTATACTTCCAGCCCTTAGAAAAGCACATTATGTATAGCTGAATAAGTCTGTTGAATGAATGAAGGAATGAATGGATACATTTAATTAAAATTGAGGGCACATTTGAACTGGCTGCAGATGGGCCGTGGGGCTTTGTTGTTACTGTTTGGCGGTGGACTGGGCTGGGCAAGAGGAGCTTTGCCTATCTTCATGGGCCCCAGCCTTAGCTCTTATCAAATATTGATAAGTTTGAACCTAAGAGTTAATCTACCTAAATAATGTCTTTCCAACCTCAAGAGGCATCTTCCCCAGGGAAGTCCTGAAATCCTATGATGTCATCACTAGCTAGAAGTGTTTGTTGTCTTTTAACAATCTCCCCTTAAATGCACCCTTCTCAGGGGACAAGAGTGAAGAGTGGACGTTAATTATTGATGTCGGTGAGTGTTTTCTTTGATTCCCATGAAAATCATTCTTTTTCAGGGGAAGCTTACCAAGGTAAAGAAGCATGGCATTTTCCACTGTGGGAGGGAACAACTCAATTCTAAAACACCACTTCAAAACTACATTTACCCAATAATTGGTGTATAATAATTGGACTGACCCAACACATTCTATTTGTTAATTAACATTTGGAAATATACACCCTAGAAAAATTGAGTCAGGTAAAATTTTCCCTTTCATTTTTACCTTTTCTTTCTCTTTCTCTTTTCTTTAATCCTCAAGAACCCAAGAGTTTATGAGGCATTTATAGCTATTATAGCACACTTCAGTTTTAACTATCCCTGATTTCCATCTTCTTACAGGAAAATGTTACTGATTCATAGTTACACAAGGCCATGAGCAGAAATAATTTTTCCCTTTATTTTGAAAGGAAAGAAAGTGTCTACAGAAATTTGAGTTTTGAAAATAATTGGACTTAGTGAACATTTTGGCGTAGAAAACTATGGAATTTTGAGTAGACCAAACCCTGCACTACTTTTATTAATCACTCCAAATGAAAGAGTAGATACATCATACGCAATAGTAGGGGATGGATATTGAGGTTTGCTAGGGCTTCCGACAATGAATTTATGATGCATTTGGGGATCTTAAATGATGCACAAGTTATGCTCGAAGTTTCTGTGACTCTAAAGTACATGAATGGTGCTACAGGATGGTCAACCAACAGTGGTGTGTGCTAAGAATTCCATTTATCAGGTATTAATAGCATCATGATTATAACTGTCTTACCCTCTTGCTTATTTCATCATCTATTTCTGGACCTGTAGATTTGGAGGTTCACCAGATTTGCAGTCCTGTCAGCACTGACTTGGGTAATGGGAGCAAAACAGATCAACCCCAGAAATTCAACTGAGCAACAGATGAGGAGGTGGAAAAGAATAAAAAAGTCTAAGTCCATTGGAAGCCCACATGAAAGCACTGCACAGCAAAGATGATTTTGGGGATAGGTGTTAAGAATTGGAGAGTGGAGGAATAGCCTGATACAGGGATTCACAGAGAAGTTTATGGTAAAATAAGTGTAATAAAAAAGATATCATTCATTCATTTATTCATTCTTTCAACAAGCTTTAATTAGACTCCACCTTGTGCCTGGCATGCGTGGAGCAGCACTGTGTGGTAAGATTATTTCCTGGGCTAGAAATTTGAGAAGGTGCTAAAGGGTGGTAGGGGAGGTGGTCAAAAAGACCTGGGTATGACCTTGGGTCAAACCCAAGGTAATACACTTTTTAGCTGTATGACCTTGGATCAGTCACTTGACTGCTCTGAGTCTTTATAATGGGAATAATAACTCTGAGGTCAAGGGATTTCTGTAAAGAGTAAGTGAGATGATACTCTGAAAGCATCTGACATGGTACATGGCCCATTAAAATCATTCAACAATGTAGGTTTCTCTCTCCTTCCCCCAGGAAAGCGAATGGCTCCTGGCCATCACTGAGGAAGGGAGGAAGGTATCCTAGGAAGACAGGTTTGGCTCTGAGGAAATGGGGTTCCTGGAATCTATGTAAGCATCTGCCTGTGGTGTTTGTGTATTTCCTATGAAATACATAAGTCACTGTTCACGTTCAGGTCCTCTGACTCTACTGGTCTGTATTGAGACAGGGATCCTTCCTTTTGCTAGAGCTCACAACTGAAGAGAAAAAGGTTCAAACTGGTACCAAGAAAAATACCAGCTGGAAACACAACCTTTTAAAATCAAATCACATACATGAGATGTTAGACAAAGACATGCTTTGGTCTGTTCTGAAAAGCCCCCCACACACAGAATCGGGCCGTGTTTCTGTGGGCCTAGGGTGAGTCCCTGTCTCCGCAGGAAGTCATTACCAGGGCTGGAGGCTTCCTAGCATCCTATCGCCCAGCACAAGATGTGCTGGTAACAGTAACCCCATGCGCATCGCCCTGCCAGCAGCGCGGGCTGCCAAGAGCTCTATTAGCAAAGCCTATGTCTACACTGCCCTCTTGCCCAGTTCCAAAAGCAGAATGCTTCTTAGTGGCTTCTGAGGCTGATCAAGCAAATGCTCTGTCATGTTCCTGCCAGAGCAAAACCTCTGCCTAAAAAGAGGGGGAAAAAAATCCAAACAGTACCTTGTTTCTGAATAGGGTGTCCGTTGAACCAGATCTACCTTCATCCATTGACCCTCAGGGTGACAGGTGGCCTGTTACCCGCCGTCTCTACAGCATAGCACTCAGTGTAGTGGTTGGATCGTGAACTCTGGGCCCCGGTTTTCCTGTGCACTTGGACAAGTTACTTATTCTGTGTGCCTCAGGCTGTCCATCTGTAAAATGGGGGAGAAGCAGTTTATATTTCATTGGACTGTTGTGAGGACGAAATGAGTTGACATGGGAGGGTGAGGAGAACGTCCTAGGCTTTGGCTCTGGTGTGTGTCAGGCCTTCCTGAACATTGGCCCGGCAGCTTGGAGGTTGCAGCCTGAGGAGAGAGGTGGCTGGTGCCCAGTGTGACAGAGAAGTCCAAGGCCAAGAGGCACAGTCAGGAGCACCCTGGCGGGCTTGCATTCCCAGATTGACCACTACCAGTGTTGGGATCTAGAGCGTGGTATTTAACCAAACCTCAGCGTTTTCATCTGTAAATGGAGTTGATTGTTATGACTTAAATCATGGGGTTGTTTAAAGGACTGCTTTGAAAACAATGCTTATAGATCACTTAGCTTTGGGACTGGGTGTGTTCTCCACTAATGTGGCCCCTATCTTTGCCTTCATCCCCTCCCTGCATGAGAAGCCACCTTGGGAGAGGGAACCTAGAGAGGCATGAATGAGGGGGATCATCCATCCCTATTAACATGCAATCGCAGGTTTGTACTTTAAGATGGTTGCTTCCATGGCAGGCTGAGGGGAAGACGCTGCAGTCCAAAGGGAAGAGCCCCTGGGTCCTGGGATAGGAGGCAAAAGCCCCAACCATGAATCACAGCTCTTTCACCCACCAGCTGTGTGCCCCTAACCAACTCACGGCCTCTCTGTGCTGCCCTTCCCATAAAACCACCGCCATGTCCTGTGAGGGCCAGTGGGACGAAGCTTGTGTGCATATGAACGTGAAGGCAGGAGCTGAGGCGGGCCGGGCCTGAGGTGGGGCCATAACAAGGCCCGGGAGGCCAGCAGAGGGAGGGGGGAGACCAGCCCAGGCTGTGTGGCACCAGGGTGGCACCAACACAGCTGCCTGGGGGGACAGATCCTCCCCAGGCCCTGAACCTCGGCCCAGGAAGGGGTGCAGAGGGCCTGTCCTGATGCACATCTCCACCCTGCACCATTCTCCTCTGGGAACCTTGTTTTGGGTCCTGGGGAGGCTGGGGATGGAGTAGGGGGGCTCCTTTCTGGGCAGCTGTGGACACAGAACCCCGCAGGCAGGAGGGAAATCGCTGGGCAGGGTCCCCAGAGAGGCCCCGAAGAGAAAGACAGCACTGTCGCTCACTCCTTTCTCCTCCCCGCCTCCTAGATTAAGGCCGCTGTTCTCAGGATTGGCTGCATCCCTGAATTCCCCAACAGCACCACAAAGCCTCCCTTTACACCACTTTCTCGAAAGGTTGGAGGGGGAAACGAAAACCTATGGTAATTGCCCCAGGACAATTAAAATGTGCCGGCCGCCCCCAGCAGCTGTCGGAATGCCTCAGCTTCCCACATCCCAGGCCTGGCCGGCTGCCCCCGAAGCCACATTCCTGGCGGGTCCAGGAGTCAAGAAAAATCCTCCAGAACAAGACGTGCCTTGCTGTTCTCCAGTTACCAGCAGGTGGAAGGTGGGGCCGCTTCTGAGGGAAATGGTTGTGACCATCCTCCAGAGTTCATGGGTGTTTTCCAGGGGCTGGCAGAGCTGCGGGCCGGCAGCTCCCTGCTTCTCACAGACACGGGCTTCCCTTGCTCAGAAAGTCCTTGCTGCTTGGCCTTGACAGGCCTTTGCCCACAGCACGTGCCCCGCACAGCAGTGGAGGGCAGGGGGCCCAGGCCTCTCCTCTCCTTCCTACTGAACTGCCTTCCAAAGGAAGCGGGAGGCATTTCCCTTCCGCCACAAAGGCCCCATGGGCTTCTCGAAAATGCATGGTCAGCAGGAGGCATGTGGGTTTTGCTTTACAATTTTTTACCTGGAAATTGGGGCATTGAACTCGCATACTAAATTTAAAAGTGTATAATTTCATGACATGTTTTAATTAATTTTCAGTGTAAATAATGACACATTTACGAGGCTGTTTGCCCTTGTGAACGAATTGGGTATGACATGTTTTGTTTCTTGGCCCCACACTCAGTCACCACGGGGGAGAAGGCTTTTAGAGCATCCATGACACTGATGGTGATTTATAGTCATTAGCAGGAAGGATGGTTCGTCACTGAACTACAAGGGCAGCGATTAGCAGGTTCCCAGCAGCCTGCTTTACTAGATGTGTCAGCTCTTTATGAAGAATTAGGGGCTGGGTCTCCTAGGATTCTACATCGGGCCAGGCGTGGAGGTGCTGCGAGCAGAATTCTTACTCCCCTCTGTTGAAAAACAAGCCATTCTGGGGCGCCTGGGTGGCTCAGTCGGTTGGGCGTTTGCCTTCGGCTCAGGTCATGATCCCGGGATCCTGGGATCAAATCCCGCCTCCGGCTCCCCGCTCTGCGGGGAGTCTCCTTCTCTCTCTGTCTGCCGCTCCCCCTGCTTGTGCGCGCGCGCTCTCTCTCTCTCACTCTCGCTCTCTCTGTGTCAAATAAATAAATAAAATCTTTAAGTAAAAGAAAAGCCATTTTGACGGTTTCTACAACTTAGCTTTCTATTTACTGTAAAAGCAGAAACCACAAGCGTGCTGGAGCTTCTGGGCTTGCCTTCAGCCTCTGAGAGCTCACTGCCCCCAAGCATGCCAGTCCTTCTCCCAGGCGCCTGCAGGGAGCGCTCTGTCCCGGGGCTGCCTCTTGGGCTCTGCTCTGGGCAGGCCAGGGGTGCCAGTGAGTTGATGCACCCGCACCACGGCAGCACCCCGCAGACGAGCAACGCATGTGGAAGAGAATCCTCGGAGACTTGCGCCATTTCACTTCCTACAGGCCCCCCGGCGGGATCAGCCCGCTGCCTACAGTGGTATCCTGCTCCTTTATGCACTCGGATCAGCTTCCTTCCCTTCCCTGTCTCATTTCCTCCTGGGGTTACTCCCATGAACATAGCCCTAGCCTCAAAGGCTCGTCTCGGGTATGCGCCCAGGTGATGTACTCTAAGACAGGGAGCCAGCCAGGCAGGGCAGGATGGGCTGGGGGGCGGGGTTGGAGGGAGTATGAAGGACCCAAGAGCCCCAGATCCCTCCACAGGCCGGCCTGACCCTCGCTCTGCCCCTGGCTCCTGGGTTCCCCAGGCCCTCCTCCTCCCAGCTGTGGAAGAAGCATCTCAGCACTGTCTCCTTGTGTGGGGGAGGGAGGATCACTTTCCTTGCCTTCCCCCCTCCCCACCTACCCAAATCAGTTCCCCACATCCTCTAGAGTGCCGGCCACTGGGAACACCCCTCCTGGAACCTGGCTTGCATTGCTGTGCTAATGCTTTTCTCAGTCCCCTTGCCTCCTCCAACTCAGTTGTCAGGTGCTGGGAGCTGGGGACCATGGCACATGGTTTCTCTTTAATTTAGTTCCGTTAGCTTTTTATTCTTGTTTTGTTGGTTGGTTGGTTTTTAGTTTTGTTTTTGTTTTTGTATCCCATACCAGGCCCAGCACAGTTCTGGTGATTAGAGAAGGCACATCATCAGTATATGTATTCACTCAACATTTCAGCACATGTCTATTGAGGGTCCACTATATTCCAGCTTCCAGGGATATATTTCTCCCAGCTTAAATACTAGTGCGGGAGACAGACAATTAGCAAAAGTAAATCATCAACCACATGGTACGTTTGAGAAAGTATTAGCAGATACAGAGGAAATAAAGCAGGGAAGAGACAGGATTGACCAGGTGGGTGAGCAGGGAAATTATGTTTTAAATGGTTTCTGGGGAAAGCTGCATTGAAGAGGTTACATCTCTGAGCAAAGCCTTGAAGGAGAAGAGGGAGAAGTCTGGACAGACATCTAGAAGAAGACTGTTGCAGACAACAAGTGCTACAACCCTGATGGGCCCATGGTTGATACACTGAAGGGACAGCAAAGAGGTTGATGTAGAGTAAGCAAGGGCAACTTTTTGGGGAGGTTAGAGACACAGGGGCCAGACCCCTCAGGTCTGTGGCCATTGTAAGGACGTGGGCTTTGGTTCTGAGTGAGATAAGAGCATGAGTAGGTTTTGCTCAAAGAAGTGATGTGATCTGACTCCCATTTTAGCAGGCTTCTCTGGCTGCTGGGTTGACAGTGGACAGTAGGTGGGCAGGGGGAGGCAGGAACTCCCTTGAGGAGGTGAACTGTAACTTCTAGCTGGGAAATGATGGCAGTTTGGTAGGGTATGCTCTGAAGGTAGAGCCTACCGGATTTTCTGTTGCGATGGATGTAAGGTGAGTTAATGTTGATGCCTTGGTTGAGGTGGTGACTGTCAGGATTTTCCACTGTAAAGCTACTACTTTTCCCTTCATAACTGATAAGCAATATGGGGGGGGAGATATTTTTAGATTATGTGAATATCCTCTGCCTCATCCCAGTTTTACCCAGTACTTGAAGCATCCATTGATGATTCCGTTGCTTGAATCCATTATTACGATGATAATTATCGAATGGTGATTTTTCTAACCCCCTCATTTATTCGATGTTAATGAATTGGCACTCTGTTGTAAGGAAGAGCTTTTTTCTCTTCCATGATTACTTACTTATATGAGTGTGGACTCACACATTCATCTTTTACTCGTTGTTAATATCATTATATATTTTGATGCTCAAAATGCCCCAGCTTTGGGCTGTGGGAGCCACTACAGTTTGGCTGCTGTGTCCTTTTGATACATGGCCACAGTTCCTTGAGCACCTGCTTACTTTCTGGCACAGTAAGATATTCCGGGCTTGTGGTCGTAACTTCCCTGCCTTATTCCCTGAATCAAATCTTTCTCCAAGGAGCCCTGGTTCCTTTTAAATGAGAATGGTATTTAGAGACCAAGACCTGGGCAGACAATGTATTTTCATATTATGGTTTTCTAGTCCCCCTTGCTACTGGTCAAATAAGAATTCTCGTAACTGTAACTGCTCAACTTTACCTAAGTCCAAAGAGAACAGAAAGAAACATGCAATGTTAGAAGCTGTCAACCTTAAGATGTTCTTCATGAGATACAAAGTGACGACGATCATAAAATCCTCAATTAAGTTTCTCTCCATACCTGAACACATTGTGTTATTCTTAGCAGGACACAGTGGATTTAACAACAGAGTAAGTGTAAACATTTTTCTGCGAAGGAGATTGAAATGTTCTTGCTTTTATTTTCTTCATGAAAATGTTACCTTAACAAACCTTTTCTATTTCAACTGGCTATGCAAACATGTATAATAATTGGGAAAGAGGGGCCCAAAGGAGGCTGCTTAGGGTGATGCCGTTCTTTATTATGGTGACCCTGCGGCCTCCCTTGAGCCCTTGGCGCTCTCTCTGTAGGTACCGAGGCACAGTAGAGTAGTCAAATAGCATTCTCCAATGCACGAGTTACTTTCACATACAATCTCTCAGCAGACCTCATGATGCTTGTTCAACTAGCAAGGTCATTGTTCTTATGCTCCCTCCTTCCAGATGGGAAAGTAACAGAAGAAGACTAAGTGACTTTTCTTGTTGCATAAATGGCACATAGGGACCTGCGCCCCCTTTCTGAGGAATATCTAGCTTGCTTTCCTCAGTGTTTTCAACCGCAACTACGTATTAGGGTAAAAGGACTGGGGCCCCGACATTCTGGCTCCACATGCAGGGCAGCAGGCCAACCTCTGCAGCTTTTACCATCTCCTGGCCATTCTGATGAGCAGCGGGGGTTGAGAACCGCTGCACCACACCATGCTGGCTTAGGGAACCGGCAAGTTCAGACCTCACACACGGGATCTGCTGAACAAAGGGGGTGACCCTGAATGGGCAAAGGCTGGGCGAGGCTCTGTGTTAGAGGGGTGCAAAAGGGACTCTGGGGATCATGCCTGAGTCCATGTGCTGGACACTTTATCAGAGGCTTCACTCTTTCTCAGACAATGTCCAGGTGTTTTTTTAGAGTGTTGGTGGTGGAAGGGTGAGGGGGTGGGGTGCAGGGGAATATCACACCCCAGCCCTGGCGCTCCTGGATAAAGGAGACATGTCCACATGGAGGATACTGGAGCTTGACTAGAGCCGCACAGTGGGGTCTTGCTCTGTCCTTCCCTATTTTAGGCTTCATTCTGCTTGACAATGTAGGATTTTATTTCTCTATGCCACGTGTGAAGAACTCTAAATATAAAGAAGGAAGTAAAACAGGAATTGTTGCTTCTATTTCTATCTGCTTTCTTCGTCTTCTGTTACTATTCTTCCAAACCGCAAGCAAAGGATCTTCTTGTTCTTATTGTTCTTATAGCTGTCACAGGCTCTTCTTGCTTTTAGCGTCTTATGCAGGCTCAGTTCAGTGTGAACCTTGGCCCTTCTGCTCTGATTTTTGTTATGTTTATTCTTGGTCAACCTTCCCCACTTCCATCATTTTTGCCTGCCCACTGAAAACGCAAATTCATTGGGGTGCCTGGGTGGCTCAGTTGGTTAAGCATCCGACTCTTGATTTCAGCTCAGGTCATGATCTATGGCTCGTGAGAGTGAGCCCTGTGTTGGGTTCCATGTTCAGTGTAGAGTCTACTTGACATTCTCTCTTTCCCTCTCCCTCTGCCCCTCCCTCTCTCTCTAAAAAAAAAAAAAGAAAGAAAGAAAGAAAGAAAGAAAAGAAAACATGAACTCATAGATGAGCTACTTCTGTAATCATGGTTTCTTTAGACGTCATCTTTCTTTTTGCCCTCTTAGGTTCATTTGCAGTTGTATTGTAAATATTTGGTTTCTACTTCCCCTTTTGGACCTTCTGGTCTTAGGAAGGGTGTCTTTGTCTTGAGTCTCTAGACTTCAGTTTCCCAAATCTCGGTCCCAGTGGAGAATAGGACCTGTGAATCATGGTCCACAGGTCGAATCTGGCCCAGATTAGACACAAGATTGGATTTGACCAATGCCAAATTTTGAGATTTGAATTTGAGCTCCCTATTTGCCCCCATGTCTCCCAATTATCTTATACATCTGACAGCTTCCTGAATTTTACCTGCCTGGCACCTGCAGACATTTGAGTTTTCGAGGCTTGCTTCAGGCCATGACTGGGGTTCTTTCTTCTGTAGGATTCGTCTGATTCCCTGCTCCTGCTACTGGCCAATTTCAGCAGCTGAAGCTCCCACCCAAAGTGCCTGCAGCCCTGGTGGGGAGAAGTTCAGGCAACAGCACCACAGGGTGCAAGCCCCCAACCCCAGCCAGGCCTGACGCCCCGCTGTCCTGGAAACAAAGTGCATCCAGGATCGCTCATGCATCAGCTCCCTCTCAGCCCCTTTCCAGGAAGGTACTTGCTCTCATGACATCCCACATCCAGCCAGTTTACCCTGACAGTACCCGTTCCCTTGCCCAACTTTGCCTCATGGTTGCATCTCTGTCCTAGGACCTGTCTAAGTGTTCCTGCTCATCTGGGACGGTGGCCCCATCCTTAACTCTCCAGTCCTCAGGATCTAGATGGAGCCTGGCTCTTGGATGGGCCCCATTAACATCATCTCATGAAATGCTCCCCGAGGCCCTGACTGCTCTGGTTCTTCCTCCTACAGCCTCTTCCTGGGACCCCTGGATAATCCCACCTTCCTCCAATTATCAGCTCAGCCTCTCACCCCCATCCCTTTTCCTGGAATGGGTTGCAAACCACATCCTATTCTTGTCTATTGCAAAATCTAAAATGACTAACTGCTTTTCTCCAAACTTCCCAAAATGTCTCCCTCATCCAATAATGATTTCTTGATGGTCATCATGAAGTTCTGAGCAATCATTGACCTCACCACGTCGGTCCGCTTCCACAGCTACACTCGTGTGCAAAAAAAGCTGCTCTTTTCCAAAAACAAGCTCCTCTAATGTTTTCAGATTGCATCAATGAATGGTTGCATGGTTTTGGGCACAATTTTGCTATGTCTGGAACTCTAATTCTTTGAAAATTGGCTCTAATGGTTATGCCAGACTTATTTTCCAGAACACTCAATTAACTAAACCATTTCTATCAACCATTACTTGAGCATCGCTTGTTGGCAAATTCCTCTGTTATTATATTCAGCAAATAGTTTACAAATTAGAGTATCCCCAAAGAAAGGCTCTGGCACCTCTTCCTACATGGAAGGGAGAGCTAACATCTGGAGCAGGATCAGGCACAGACAGAGCTTCTTCAACCTTGGATGGTGAGACCAGTAGGCCAAGAGGGAACGTCCTAGAGCACTGGGCTCTGCACACCGTAGCTGCGGAGAGCCGCTCAGCCATGAAAGCGCCTTCCCAGAGCCATGACTTCAAGTTCACATCTCAGAGAGGACTAGCACTCCATGCCAAATGCAGTAAAACTGACAACGTCAAAAACTTACATCCCATAACCCAGCCCTAAGGAGAGCCTGTCGTCCAGGCTGCTGGTTGCTGTGGGAAATCTTATTCACGAGGGAGGACGACAGCGGGAGGAGGGGATCCTTCCCACCTTAAGATTCCAAACTGGAGGGGCGCCTGGGTGGCTCAGTCGTTAAGCGTCTGCCTTCGGCTCAGGTCATGATCCCAGGGTCCTGGGATTGAGCCCTGCATCGGGCTCCCTGCTCCGCGGGAAGCCTGCTTCTCCCTCTCCCACTCCCCCTGCTTGTGTTCCCTCTCTCGCTGTGTCTCTCTCTGTCAAATAAATAAATAAAATCTTAAAAAAAAAAAAAAGATTCCAAACTGGACCAACTTGACCTTTCTTGCTTCCGTTCCTCCTTTGTATGATGAGGAGCATTGCAGCTGCCTCTAGTGGTTGGGAAGATAAAAAGGATGAATACTTATGCACAGAGGTGAAGGCTCAATCGACGTTTACTAGGAGGGACCGCCATAGTGAGTACAGTTCTCGCGCATGAGAGAGTCAGTCATTCTACCTGCCCCGGGACTGCTAGCCAATCAAGTCTGATGTGTGAAATTCACTGACACCCCAAGCTACTCAAGGAGCATTACCTTTTAGTCTCAAGGGTGGATGTTTAGATGGAAAAAGCTAGGAAGCCATTTCCCTTACACAATAATATTGTGATCACTTCCAAAGAAGAGAGAGAAACCTAAGATTCCTATTCGGCTGGCCCCAGAGTTTGTCATCATGTTACCTCATTTGAGAGCATGCATACCCACATGTAACAGAAGAGACATCCACGCCCAGAGCAAGCACACCTTTTCTTTTTCAATTAGCGGATTTTCTGGAGATGGGTATTGAAACAATAGAGTATTAGTTTGCATTTTTCTAAGAGTATTTGTTTTCTTTGAACACCACCCATTGAGCCTCGCAGAGCATAGGAGTTCATTGTGACACAGCTCATTTTTCTCTTGGGTGAGCTAGAGTGCAGAACCAACCAGTCCCTTGAAATGAGGACACCACCCAAAGAAAAAGCCTGTAACAGCACCCAAGGAGAAAGAGCACTAGTTCTGCATTTCTCCATCAAAGCCGAAAGAGCCTCTGGTTCATCTGCTTGGCGTACATCAGGAAGACAGGGGCGAGAATCTCAGACTCCACTTGATAGAGACAAAAACAGAAATAGCTTTCTTTGAAAGGTCCCACAGATTGTTGAGTGGTGGGGACAAGAATGAGCCCACCAGCAAGTCAGCTCCACAAAAGGAAGGTCTTGAGGTGTGGTGTTCATAGTAACATCTCTGCTACCTGAAACCACAGTTACCACGAAATGAAAGAATGTCCACTATTTGCTGAAGTGAATTTTTCACTCGGCGGAGGTGGGGGGACTTGTTTTGTTTATTGAAGATTATTCTTAAAATAAATGAAAAGACAAACTATATCTAAGAGATTATATTTGCCACACATAACAAAGTTTTCTTATAAAGAGTGTATTAAAAATCTTCTACAAAGCACCACAAGAATAATAATGAAAATTCAAGCAAATCAATAGAAAACTGAGCAAAACATATGAACAGGCATTTCACAAAGAAATATATATGGCCAATCAGGACATGAAGTAATGCTCAATTTTCAAGAATCAGAGAAATGGAAAACAAAAACAGGAATCTGAGAAATGCAAATCAAGACCACAAAGGAGATACAGTTTTTTAAGTGGAAACAAGAATTAAGATTATGTCTAATAATACCAAATATTGAAGAGTATGCAGATAAGGGGATATCTTATACACTGAAGACTAGAACAGAAATCAGTGCAACCATGTTGAAACCCACTTTGGCATTATTTTGGAAAATTGAGTATTTATACATTATATAATTCAACAATTCCACTCCTAGGTAAGAACTCCCCAAAACCCTGGCACATAAGTGTCTAGAAACATATACAAGAAGGTACTGAGCAGCACTGCTCGAAGAGGCAAAAAATAATTAGAAAAAACACTAATACCCATTGATAAGAGAATAGGTAAATAAAAGTGGTGTTTTCTAGCAATAGGATATTACACAACAGTGACAATAAATGATATACACAACATGATTAATGTTCATAACAATGTTGAGTAAAGAACAAGTCTCAGAAAGCTGCATATCCTTTTTTATGAAGTTCACAACAAATGAAACTAAACAATATATTGTTTAAGCATATGAAAGTATTTGATAAAACTATAAACTAAAAAAATCAAGGTAAGGATAAACACAAAATTCAGAATTGTAATGATTTCAGGGGGGTGGGGAAGCAAGGGTTGGCAGTGAATTCACACGAATAGAAAAAAAAATATTTTAAAAGAATATTATTGACATTAATTATGTCTTGTTCATTTCCCTCTTAAAGAGATTACAAAATATTTTTTTTCACTTTTCCTAATTGATTTCCTTCCAGACTTATAATCATAAAATAACTGTTTAGAAATGGATTCCTTCTAAAAGAGAAAATTCTAATTCTGGAAAATAACTATCTAGGATGTATTGTTTTATCTTGCTTGACTTATGAATGTTGTTATTGATCTCTAAATGGAATTTCCAAACCAGTGACTTTTATAAAAATATGATACAGTGTGGAAACAAGTGGGAAGTAAAGAGCAGGAGGGAAGGAAAGGAAAGACAATTCACAGAACAAACTTGGACAATAACTTTTATGGTCTTCAGCCAGCCCTATAAATCAGCAAATCATTTTCCCACAGGCCAGACTGTCACAGTAGAATTTGGATTCATTCTGCTCATTTTGGAGATGGTTACAAGTGCTCGGACTGGTGCCACGTTATGCATTTGGAAGAACGATTGCATTAAAAAACCCATTCCAAGCTTCCCACTGTTCCGACAATGGAAAGAGTGAAGAATGTTTGGACTGATTTAAAATGTGAAGATGTAATTCCAATATCAGGGAGGCTTTCTACCACTCAGACATTTCCCCAGGTAAGTCTCGGTCACATGCCTAATTAAGTTCTGATGTCAGGTAAGAAAGAATCATTTCTTCCAACAGTAATTTGTAAGACAGTTCACAGAATGGGGCCATGATTACATTAGAGCACTGTTGAAACTTCAGGCTTGGCACTTGCCAGGAAATAACCAACCTCTGTAGAGTAGGTTCGGGGGCTTCCGCTCCCAGAGGTCTGGCTGATAAGTACTCTGAATGACTCTCCTGATTAAAACTAAGATGCTGGATTAAACGGTGAAAACTCCCCACTCCGTTAATTTAAACACATGATTGAGCAGGTACTAATTTTTTTTTTAAGATTTTATTTATTTATTTGAGAGAGAGAATGAGACAGAGAGAGAGAGCATGAGAGGGGGGAGGATCAGAGGGAGAAGCAGACTCCCTGCCGAGCAGGGAGTCCGATGCGGGACTCGATCCTGGGACTCCAGGATCATGACCTGAGCCGAAGGCAGTCGCTTAACCAACTGAGCCGCCCAGGCGCCCCAAGCAGGTACTAATTTTTTAAAACAATTTTAATTTCAGTTAGTTAACATACAGTGCCGTGCTAGCTTCAGGTGTACGATATAATGATAGTGATTCAACACTGTCATACAGCACCCAGTGCTCATCACAAGTGCCCTCCTTAATCCCCATCACCTGTTTCACCCATCCTCCCACCCACCTCCCCTCTGGTGACCATCAGTTTGTTCTCTAGAGTTAAGAGTCTGTTTTTTGGTTTGTCTCTTTTTTTCCCTTTGTTCATTTGTTTTGTTTCTTAAATTTCACATATAAGTGAAATCACATGGTATTTGTCTTTCTCTGACTGGCTTATTTTCAATTAGCAATAATCATGCCTCGGATAAACCTCATTGGCTACGATACTGCCACTGCGCAAAGCTCTGACTGGCTTATTTTGCTTAGCATTATACTTTCTAGCTCCATCCATGTTGTTGCAAATGGCAAAATTTCACTCCTTTTATGGCTGAATAATATCCCACTTATATAAATATGTGTATTTTTATATATGTGTGTATATATATTTTATATATATGTGTATATATTTATAGATATTTTATATATTTTTTTATATATTTATATACACACACACACACAAATATATATACACACATACCTCATCTTCTTTATCCATTTATTTATCGATGGACACTTGGGCTGCTTCCATAGTTTGGCTATTGCCAATAATGCTGCAATAAACATAAGGGGGCATGTATCCCTTTATGTTAGTGTTTTGTATTCTTTGGGTAAATATCCAGCAGTGCAATTACTGGATTGTAGGGTAGCTCTATTTTTAACTTTTTGAGGAACCTCCATACTGTCTTCCAAAGTAGCTGCACCAGTTTGCACTAAAGTAAAGGATGTGCAGAGCCCCAAAGGAAGTGAAGCCAGGCATTCTGGGATGGAGGCTAATGCCCATACCTTTGCCCTGAGGTACGTGTGGCCAAACCCTGGAGATGCTGAGGTTCTGCTTTGATGACTGCATAGGTTCAGAAGAGAAGATAAAGCTAAGGATGCCCAAGGGGAAACCTAATAGGAGGGCCTTAGTGACCTGGAATCCTCTAGGCTGCAGTCCTAAGTGAGTGTGAATGAGAGGGAAACCCTGGTATTCAGAAGGGGACAGAAAGGAAACTTGTCTCCACTTGAAACTGGATGTGGGGAAAAATAAAACCCCCTCCTCCTCCTGAGAATTTGTAACCACTTGGACTTAAATGTAAAAATAATTCCAAAGTTATTAAGTCTAAATTTCTCCTCTTTAAAGATTAAAAATATTAAATATAGCAGAGCTTTGCCATTAAAAGTGGATTGTGCTGGCCTAAGTAGATAAAGGAAAAACATCAGAGTTTAAAAGGCAACTCTATAGCTGTTAGTTGCTCATCAAAACTCAAAATGTAATAAGAGACACAGCACAGGGAATATAGTCAATGGTATTGTAACAGCGTCGTATGGTGACGAGCAGCTATGCTCGTGGTGAGCATGGCGTAACATAGAGACTTGGGGAATCACTATGCTGTCCACCTGAAGCTAACGTAACATTGTGTGTCAACTATACTTTAATTTAAAAAAAAAAAACCAAAAAACTCAAAATAGGGCTTACTAGTACCTGAGTTCAAAGATTATCCTGAATGTTGTGTGCAAACAAGAAGTCCAAGTCTCCTATTTCTTTCTAAATCTGCCTATTAGTAGAGGAAAAGGTAGAGGGAGAGGAGAGAGGTGGGAAGGAAGGGAGGAAGAGAGGGAGGGAAGGAGGAAGAGGGAGGGAGAGAGATCTACAGGTCATTGTTCCTCAAGTCTTCATGACCTTTAACCTCATTTTGTGTGTGGTTCCAAATGGTTTCTAGAACAGAGGGAGGCAGAGACTGCTAAAAAATACAGGGCAACTGGCCCTTCTCATTACGTGGCAGTAAGTTGAGAAAAAAAAGGGAGAAGGGGTTAGGTAATCAGGTTTTGAGCAGCGTGAAGATGAAAACAGTAGGCAGGGATGGGGTGAGGGAGGAGGATGGGGTCAGGGGAGGGGTCAGGGTCAGGGTCAGGGTCAGGGGAGGGGGAGTCCAGTCTCTTCTGTTTCCTTGGTGCCTGGAAAGCCTTCCCCACAGGGAGCCGGCCCTAGAGACACCCTGCTGGTTTGAGCCCTGGTTCTGCCTTCTATTAGCTAGGGGAGGCCCACCTTACCTCTCTGTGTCTGTTTCCCCATATGTAAATTTCTCATATGTAAATTTGGGATAAGATAGCCACCATACCATCTAGATTTTTGCGGATTGAGAGGGTAATTGCAGGTAAAACAGTTACACTGCCTGGCACATTGTAAGTAGCAATTTTAACTCTTTATACCCATGTTGGGAAATGAATGGGATTGGTGCTCTAATAAGAGACCCCAGAGAGCTCCCTGAGCCCTCTACCATCTGAGGACGGAGTGAGAAGCTGGCAGACTGTAATAGGGAAGAGGGCCCCACCAGCACCCAACCATGTGGGCACCCTGATCTTGGACTTCCAGCCTCCAGGATGGAGGAATACATTTCTGTTGTGTACAAGCCACCCAGTTCGTGCTATTTTGTATTGGCAGCTCAAACAGACTAAGACATCCTTTCAAACCAACTTCATCTTTCTTGCATGCACTTTTCATAGCTTTTGTGCTGGGCTAATCCACGACCTGTTTGCAGGGGTAACGTTTCATGCTGTCCTCCCACCCTCCTTCAGCCCTTCTCTGCCTGAGTACCACATCCCTAACTAGTGTGTATATATAATGATTATCCCTTCACATTCCCTCCCCAGGTACCCATCAGTTCTCAGAATTATCAGGTAAGCAATATGTAATAAGGTGAGAAGTAAGGAAAGCAGATATGAGCCAAACATTTCCCAGTTGCAACACAATCCACATCATTAAGCAGTCATGATAAAGTGAAAGTCTCCAGGAACCGGTACAAGTCTAGAAGAGAGAGATTCTACGACTTATACTGTATATACTAGTAATCTAAAGGTCAGAGTTTAAATAATCATCTAAATTTAGAAAAGACCCCCATGGATTGCACGTGTAGGGCAAGTTCCTGGCAAGCATGCAATTTTAATGGCTGCTTGAGAAACTCTTGAAAACAATATTAACTGCACTCTACGGAGAATAACACCAGAAGTAAAAGTAGCCTGGAAGAAGTCAATGAGATATTCATGCTATTAAAGACCAGCCCATCTCCTTGCTTTTATTTAGGAGGCTAAAATTGGAGATTTTTAACATTAATAAAAGAAGAATAGTAACCATAGAAACACAGCATTGATCAATTTCCATGGTAAAGAAAGCAACTCCTTCTGTGGAATGCTTCGAGGCGCTCTGGCAAGCACTTTTGCCTGGAGATCTCTCTCCTACAGGTCTGAACTATTTAAAGCAATGGGAATTCTCTCAAAATAATAGGCAACCCATTTGATAATAATGGCAATTTTTATTAAAAGAGAAAATACACTTACTATAAAGAAATACGGAAATGCAATGGCAACAAGCCAAACCATCCATAGTAAGAAGGGAGAACAGCAAAGGACAAAATCAATGTTCAGATCGCAAAGGGAAGGAAAACTGACATGTTTTAAAAGCCTACTCTTTGCCAAGCACTTGTTATTCATTTAATCCTCACGACTGTCCTTACGTATATATACGTACATATAAACACACACACACATATAGTATCTTCTCCTAATTGCTGGAGTAATATGTGCTCGTGATAGAAAAGTCGGAAAATACTGAAGAAGTACCAGCAGGAAAATAAACATCACCCGTCATACCATGCAAAGAGTTTCGTGTGTTTTGCTCTTTCTCTTTGTGTATTGTTGTACTAAATTAAGATTATAACAGATTCCTGTTATCATACACATTTTCCTCCATCATTAAACAGTCTTAGGAGGTAAGCTCAATAAAGGTACGGAGTTTTGTTTGCTTGCAATCACTGTTTTGTCACCAGTGTCTGGCACACAGTAAACAATCGATGCTTGTCCCGTGTGTAAATGTGATGGCTGCATCATGTTAACCATCCCTCTCTCATTTTCAATATTTTGAATTTTTTTGTATTCTAACCATATAAATCTCAGGGCGCCTGGGCCGCACAGTCGGTTAGGTGTCCGACTCTTGGTTTCACTTAGGTTGTGATCTCCGGGTCGTGGGATCGAGCCCCAGGTCCAGCTCTGCACTGAGCACGGAGTCTTCTTGAGATTCTCTCCCTCCTTCTCTCTCTGCCTCTCCCCCGCCTCAAATAAATAAATAAATCTCTAAAAAAAATAAATATATAAATCTCTTGTTAGAATTCCTGATTTTTTTCCTTAAGACCAATGGGCATGAAATTGCTGTGTCAAAAGTTACAAACCTTTCTGAGTTTATTATCCATGTTGACAAATTTATTTCTAGAATGTTTTGAGAAGTACCTGAAAGTTCCTATTTCATTTAATCCTTATGGACACTAAAAACATTCTTCTAAATTTGACAGACAAAATAATTTCTTAATGTATATTTTTATTATTGATGAACATGAACATGTTATCAATATAGTAGACTGTTTTCTTTATTATTGAAAATACTTCTCCATTAGTTATTTTTCCTTAATACAAGATAGGTTGATATCTTTCAATACCAAGACTTTAAACTTTGATGTTAAATATGCCAATTATTATCTTTAAGCTTTTGTTTTTGTTTTCCATTGCTTCCATACCTGAAAACTCCTCCAAGAAGAAATAAGAAAGCATTCACTTTTGTTTTCTTCTAGTTTTTCATGATTTCATTGTAACCTTTATTTCATTCGCACACCTGGGATTCATTTGGGACTATGGTATGAGACAAGTATATCTCAGCAGATAAAAATCGTTTTCCAGTATCATTTATTTAAAAATTCCTTCTATTCCGCTTTGAGTTGTGCTCTTCATTTTCTTCAGATGCCACCTTTTTACATCAGCTAGACTTATTTTAATTTCTCTATGTATACTCACGCCCTGTCCGATTGTGTTCTTTTAAAATTAAAAACATTTTATTGTAATATAGGCACATATTTTTAAAACTCAGATCATAGAGAAATTTGTTAATAATAAAAATGAAATCTTTCTGTTCCTTTCTATTCCTGTGATAGCCCTATTTGTCAGAGACAAACACTTTTAACCATTTCTGTTTTCATTTTTTCTGGTATTAACTCTATGTTGCTAAAAAAGTATAGCCTTGGTCATTATCTTTGAATTTGTGCTAGAAATGATGAGGATTTAGTACATTTATACTATTTTAACTCCTTTCTCTCTTCTCTCAGATTTCATAGTTTTGTCGCTGTTTCCACCTCATCCCCACTTTTTTGGTTAGCTTTGTGAATTAAAACACTACATCTAAATCTCTCTTTCCTGTTTTATCAACTGTGTATTCTGCTTCCTTACCTTGCAATAGAAGATTAATGCTTCTACCTTTTCTTACAGTTTTTAATGTCTACCATTGACAGATCTTATTTTACATTGTCAATGCCAATGTTATGCGCTGTTTGATAGTTAAATATTTCAAGGGTTGCCTATACACTGATTCTAATATTGGAAATCAGCAGTGTTTATGTATCATGGTTATATAATCATTCTTCGCTCCAGGGCCAGATTCCTTCTCCCCTTTGCCAAGATCACAGTGCCGTTGCCTTAAGAGAGAATATGCATGCACCATATAGGGTCAAATGGATTTTTTCTTCACTCTATCAATTGCTCAAAAAAATAATGTATGTTTGGTAGAATTCATGTGTGATACTATTGGACACAGAGTTTTGTTTGTGGGAAAGTTTTTAATTACAGATGTAATATATTTAGTAATTGCAGGACTACCCTGGTTTTCTACTGCTTCTGTGAATTTTAAAAAGTTGTGTTTTTACAGAAATTTTATCTCAATTTTCATTTTTTGGTATAAGTTTTTTCCACAATGTCCCGAAATGCTCATCTTAATTTCTGAAATATCCTCAGCGATGTCTCCTTTCTTCATTATAATAATGGCTAGTGTCTATTTTCCTAATCCATCTTACTAGGTGTTTATCAGTTTAATTAAGCTTTGAAGAAGTGAAATTGCTGGACCCCCAGGTATAAATCCATTCTACTTTTAATGATACGCCAAACAGTTTTTGAAGTGGTTTCTACCAATTGATGCACCCACCAACAGTACATGAGATTTCCAGTTGATCTACCTCTTGCCAAAACCTGGTATTGTCAGTCCTTTTTATTTTAGCCATGCAGGTAGATGTGTAGTGGTATCTTTTGGTTTGAATTTGCCTTTATCTGATAGCTAATAATTTTGAACCCTTTTCATATGTTTATTTGCCATTTAGGTTATCTTCTTTCGGGAAGTACCTGTCTATATATTTTACCCATTTTTCTATTGGTTATCTCTCTAAGAGTTCTTTACATATTTTCAAGTGTTTTTACACATTTATATTTGTGTCCTTTTTAGGTTATATGTATTGCAAAAATCTTCTCCTAACCTTCGGCTTGCCTTTTCACTCTCTCAATGCTGATATTAGATCAACAGTTTCTTAATTTTATGTAGTTCTATTTATCAATTGTGATATATTACTTATTATGTCCCACTTATTTATTATATCTAGTGCTTTTTAAAAGTCTTTCCCTACCCCCAAACACATAAATATATTTCCCTGTGATTTATTTCAGAAGTTTATTGGTTTTGCCTCTTACATTTAGATATAAAATCTACCTAGAATTGATTTTTGAGTATGATTTCTTTTTTCAGTATGGATATTCAATGGGTTTAGCTGGCACCATTAATTGGAAAGACCATCTTTTTCACATTGCACTTCAGTATCACCTTTGTCATAAATCAAATGGCTATATATTTGGGTCTGTTTCTGTACTTTCCATTATGTTTCATTTCTGTTTGTCTCTCCTTGTGCAAATGCCACACTGACTTTTTCACTACGTTCTCATAACTCTGTTTGACATATCAAAGTATAAGTTCCTCAAATTAGCTTTTCCTCAAAATTATGTTGGCTATTTCTGGACTTTTGTAGTTCCATATAAGAATTTTAGGAATAAGGGTGGCTGGGTGGCTCAGTTGGTTAAGCATCTGCCTTCAGCTCAGGTCATGATCTCAGAGTCCTGGGATGGAGTCCCATGTCGGGCTCGCTGCAGGGAGTCTGCTTCTCCCTCTCCCTCTGCTCCTCTCCATCAACTTGTACTCAGTCTCTCTCAAATAAATAAATAAAATCTTTAAAAAGAAGAATTTTAGAATAAGCTTGTTGATTTCCACAAAAAAAAAATATCTGCTGAAATTTTGACTGAGATCATATCTACTCTATAATTCAACTTGTGGAGACTTGGTGTCTTAACAATTTTAGTCTTCCAATCCATGACCATGGTATCATAGATTTAGGTATTCTCCATAGGTTTTGGTATTCTTAATTTACTTCCATGACGTTTTTAACATTTTTGCACATTTTTCATTAGATATTTGATAATTTTGATGTTATCCTAAATGGTATATTTAATTTTTTTCCATCTTTATTGTTTTGTTGCTAGTACACAGACATAAAAAACATTTTTGTATTGATATTTTATCTAGTGTTCTTATGAGGTTAACTTATAAATGGTAATAGTTTGTAGCTTATTTTGAATACTATATATACAATGACAGTTTTATTTCTTCCTTTTTAATCATTCTACTTTTTTCTTACCTTATTGTACTGGCTAGGACCTCTCTTACTATGTTAAATGAAAATGGTGATCTTAGGCATCTTTATCTCATTCCTGATCTAAAGAGGAAAACTTTTGATACACCAAACTTAAGTATAATGCTTGCTCTCAGGTTTTTTGTACACTTATTCATCCAATTAAGAAATGTCCTTCTATATCCACTTGCTAAATTCCTTCTTTTTAAATCATTGTTGGGGTTTGAATTTTATCAAATGCTTTTTCTGCATCTCTTGACATGATAATCAAATTTCTCCTTTATTTAGTTAACATGATGAGTAGCATTTTATTGATTTTTATAATGATAAATCACCTTGCATTCCTGGAATAAATCCAACCTTTTGTGTTTTTGTTTTTATAAATTGCTGAAATATATTTGTTATATCTATGTTCATGAGAAAAAACAGCCTACAACTCTCTTTCTGTGTTCTGTTCTTGCCATGCTTTGATATAAAGATTATGCTGGCCTTATAAAAATGAACTGGAAAGTACTCTCTTTTTCTATTCTTGGGAAGAGTTTTTCTAAGACTAGTGTTAATATCTGCCTTGAGGTTTGTAAATGTTCACAAATGAAGTCATTTGTATCTGGAGATTTGTAAGTGGAAAGGTATTTAATTATAGATTTAAGGTTTTTTTTAATATTATTTATTTATTTATTTGAGAGAGAGAGAGAGTGAGCTAGTGAGAGAGAGAGCACGAGCAGTGGGGGAGTAGGAGAAGCAGGCTCCACACTGAGCTGGGAGCCCGACATGGGGCTCA
Source organism: Mirounga leonina (assembly GCF_011800145.1). NCBI lineage: Eukaryota > Metazoa > Chordata > Mammalia > Carnivora > Phocidae > Mirounga > Mirounga leonina. The sequence goes on along the minus strand of NW_023270734.1, from coordinate 1,023,695 downwards.
ATCCCAGGGACCATGACTTGAGTGGAAGGCTGACAATCGACTGAGCCACCCAGGTGCCCCTACAGATTTAAGTTTTAAATAGACATTCAGATTTTTATTTTTCTTTTTGTATCAGTTGTGGTAAATTGTATTTTCTTAGGAATTTTTCCATTTCATCAAAATTTGTAAATTTCTTACTTAAATGTATTTTCAATATTTCTTATAATCTTTTAAATGTCTGTATGATTGGGGCGCCTGGGTGGCTCAGTTGGTTAAGCGACTGCCTTTGGCTCAGGTCATGATCCTGGAGTCCCGGGATCGAGTCCCGCATCGGGCTCCCTGCTCAGCGGGGAGTCTGCTTCTCCCTCTGACCCTCCTCCCTCTCGTGCTCTCTGTCTCTCACAAATAAATAAATAAAACCTTTAAAAAAAAATGTCTGTATGATCTGTAGTGACTTCCTTTTTTTTTTCTGTTCCTGATACAGATTATGTGGGCCCTTCTTTTTCTTTTTCAAACTTAAAGAACTTAATCTTTCAGAGAACCAAATATCAGCATTATTGATTTTTCTCTATTGTACTTACATTTTCTATTTTATTAATATCTGCTCTTATTGTAATTATTTCTTTCCACCTACATTCTTGAGTTTAATTTGCTGGGAGTTTTTTCCTCTGGTTTTTTGAGCTGAATAGTGAGATCACTATTTTGAAAAACTTATTTTTTCATATATAGATTTGATGGTTGTACATTTTTGTCTAGGCATAGCATTAGTGGCATTCAACATATTTTGATATGCCATATTTTTATTTTCATTTAGTGAAAAATGTCATTTAGTTCCATTAGCATTTCTTTTTTGACCCAAGGTTTATTTATTTATTTATTTATTTTTAAGATTTTATTTATTTATTTGATAGAGAGAGAGACAGCGAGAGAGGGAACACAAGCAGGGGGAGTGGGAGAGGGAGAAGCAGGCCTCCCACTGAGCAGGGAGCCTGATGCGGGGCTCGATTCCAGGACCCCGGGATCATGACCCGAGCCGAAGGCAGACACCCAACGACTGAGCCACCCAGGCGCCCCGACCCAAGGTTTATTTTAAAATGAATTGCTTAATATCCAAATATTTGAGGATTTTCTAATGATTATTTTTTGTTTTATTTTTAATTTGATTCTACTGCATACAATAACATAATTTCAATCCTTTGGAATTTGCTGAATATTATATGTCATCTATATATACTTTATTTTAAAAAAATACATGAAAACCTAACAATACAAATTAAAAAAAAAAAGAAATGTGGTGTGACTTGTTTTATCGCCAGCAAATAATTAATTTTGATAAAATTTGGCAAATACCTGAAAAAAGTATGTTCTATTATTATTAGGTACACTGCTAATTAGGTTAATTTTGTTCTTCATATTGCTTACATTTCCTAATCCTCTCTTCAGTTGTTTATACTTAATTATAAAATTATGAAATTTATTTAGACTAATTTACATTATTATATTTTTGTTTTTGAATTTCCATTTAATCTTTGTTTTAGATTTAGTACTCTTGTAAAACTTTCTAACTTTAATATTTTTAATATAGTAATCTCCATTATTTTTAAGTGCATATCTGATAACTACAATATCTGAACCACATATAGGTCTTATTTCTTAGTATGCCTAGTATTTTATTTAATGATAGACATTATGATTTAAAAATGTATGGCTTTGGATATTATTATTTTTTTCCAAAGAGGCTTTCCCCTATCCTCTGTGAGGGATCTAGAATGCAATCAGATGAGTTTGATCCAGTCTGGAATTAGTTGCCTTGAAATGGAGTTGCAATCTTTTTAAAGCTTGGTGCAGTATCCAGAGATCCCATGGAAAAACCCGGGTGTTTACTAGGGCTTCCTTTCCTTTTGGTATACTCCAAAATCCAACTTTTGCTTCCCAAGCACCATGAGATTGTCAAAAATTCCACTCTGTGTTTCAGTTGTTTCTGCTTAATTTCCCATACTTTGCCCTGCACAGCTTAATCATTCATTAAATGCTTTACAGAGACCAGTGATGCCAAATGTTGAGGAAATGTTGCGCTGTCTTCAGTATCTGTTTTCTCTGGGATATTAGTCCTTCAAGTCCTGGCTGCTTCAGTGGGAGCAGTGGCCAGCTACAGAAGCCAAAATTTACTTTATGGTTTGAAAAGAAAACCAAAAACTTTTAAGATAATTTTCCACTTATTAATGCTTTTTCTATTCCATCTTTACAAAGTTCAGCAAATTCAAGGTCCTTTTTACTTACTTTTTACTTTTATTTAACATTTCTGTAAGTTGGTTGATTTAGTGTTTCCTTTAGGAAGCTTAGTTAATAGAGACATATCTTAGCCACTATGAATCTCACTGGACTACCTAACTAGTTAACTACTTTAACTTGAATTTAAAATGATTTTACTACATTTATTTTATTTTTTAAAAGACTTTAGGGGCGTCTTAGGTGGTTCAGTAGGTTAAGCATCTGCCTTTGATTCAGGTCATGATCTCTCGGTCCTGAGATCAAACCCTGCATTGGGCTCCCTGCTCAGCAGAGAGCCTGCTTCTCCCTCTCCCTCTGCTTGTGTGCACGCTCTTCCCCTCTCTCTCAAATGAATAAATATTTAACCAACTGAGGTACCAATAGGTGCCCTTAAAATCTTTTAAATATTTATTCATTTGACAGAGAGAGAGAGAGAGAGCATGCACACATGAGTGCACGTGAGCGGGGAGAGGCAGATGGGTAGGGAGAGGGAGAAAGAATCTGAAGCAGACTCTGCACTGAGTGCAGAGCCCTGACTCAGGGCTCAATCCCATGACTGCTAGATCATGACTTGAGCTGAAACCAAGAGTTGGATGCTTAACTGATTGAGCCACCCAGGTGCCCCATTTCACATTTTATTTTATTTATTTATTTATTTATTTACTTATTTATTTATTTTTATTATGTTAGTCACCATACAGTACATCATTAGTTTTTGATGTAGTGTTCCATGATTCATTGTTTGTGTATAATACCCAGTGCTCCATGCAGTACGGGCCCCCTTAATACCCACCACCAGGCTAACCCATCCCCCCAACCCCCTCCCCTCTAGAACCCTCAGTTTGTTTCTCGGAGCCCATAGTCTCTCATGGTTCGTCTCCCCCTCCGATTCCCCCCCTTCGTTTTTCCCTTCCTTTTCTTAATGTCCTCCATGCTATTCCTTATGTTCCACAAATAAGTGAAACCATATGATAATTGATTTTCTCTGCTTGACTTATTTCACTTAGCATTTTACTGCATTTTTAAAAATTGATTATTTATGGCCAATTCACTTTCTATTAATCCCCACTCTGTTAAATGGCTTTACAGGTGTTTGATGACAAAATTAGAAACAAAAGCCTTGGAGCAGTTTTAGATTCTCTCCAAGTCAATATTTTCATGAGTCTCATGTTATCTAAATCTATTTTGGATAAGAAGTGTGTGTGTTTTTTTTTTTTTTAATTAAAATAACCACTGGGGGAAAAATAGGTAATTTTACAGCAATTCCATTTTGTGGATAAAAACTCAAATCATGATGAAGTCCCAAAAGTTCATTTTTGCTTTTGTTTCACTAGCTTTTGGAGATGTATCTTGAAAGAAGTTGCTATGGGCGATGTCAAAGAGGTTACTGCCTATGTTCTCCTCTAGGATTTTGATGGATTCCTGTCTCACATTGAGGTCTTTCATCCACTTTGAGTTTATCTTTGTGAATAGTGTTAGAGAATGGTCGAGTTTCATTCTTCTGCATGTGGCTGTCCAATTTTCCCAGCACCATTTATTGAAGAGACTTTTTTCCATTGCATGTTTTTTCCTGCTTTGTCAAAATTATTTGACCATAGAGTTGAGGGTCCATATCTGGGTTCTCTATTCTGTTCCATTGGTCTATATGTCTGTTTTTGTGCCAGTACCATGCTGTCTTGGTGATCACAGCTTTGTAATATAGCTTGAAATCAGGCAACATGATGCCCCCAGTTTTGTTTTTCTTTTTCAACATTTCCTTGGCAATTCGGGGTCTTTTCTGATTCCATACAAATTTTAGGATTGTTTTTTCCAGCACTTTGAAAAATGTCATTGGAATTTTGATCAGGATGGCATTGAAGGTATAGATTGCTCTGGGTAGCATAGACATTTTAACAATATTTATTCTTCTGATCCGTGAGCATGGAATATTTTTCCATCTTTTTGTGTCTTCTTCAATTTCTTTCATGAGTGTTTTGTAGTTCCTAGAGTATAGATCCTTTACCTCTTTGGTTAGGTTTATTTCGAGGTATCTTATGGTTTTTGGTGCTATTGTAAATGGAATCGTTTCTCTAATTTCTCTTTCTACAGTTGCATTGTTAGTGTATAAGAAAGCAATGCTTCTGCACATCAAAGGAAACAGTCAACAAAACAAAGAGGCAACCCACAGAATGGGAGAAGATATTTGCAAATGACACTACAGATAAAGGGCTGGTATCCAAGATCTATAAAGAACTTCTCAAACTCAACACCCAAAAAACAAATAATCAAGTCAAAAAGTGAGCAGAAGATATGAAAAGACACTTCTCTGAAGAAGACATACAAATGGCTAACAGACACATGAAAAAATGTTCATCATCATTAGCCATCAGGGAAATCCAAATCAAAACCACTTTGAGATACCACCTTACACCAGTTAGAATGGCAAAAATGGACAGGGAAAGAAACAACAAATGTTGGAGAGGTTGTGGAGAAAGGGGAACCCTCTTACACTGTTGGTGGGAATGCAAGTTGGTACAGCCACTTTGGAAAACAGTGTGGAGGTGCCTCAAAATTTTAAAAATAGAACTACCCTATGACCCAGCAATTGCACTCCTGGATATTTACCCCAAAGACACAGATGTAGTGAAAAGAAGGGCCATATGCACCCCAATGTTCATAGCAGCAATGTCCGCAATAGCCAAATAGAGGAAAGAGCCGAGATGCCCTTCAACAGATGAATGGATAAAGAAGATGTGGTCCATATATACAATGGAATATTACTCAGCCATCAGAAAGGATGAATACCCAACTTTTACATCAGCATGGATGGGTCTGGAGGAGATTATGCTAAGTGAAATAAGTCAAGCAGAGAAAGTCATTTATCATATGGTTTCACTTATTTGTGGAACATAAGGAATAGCATGGAGGACATTAGGAGAAGGAAGGGAAAAATGGGAGAGGGGGAAATTGGAGGGAGAGATGAACCATGAGAGACTATGGACTCTGAGAAACAAACAGGGTTTTAGAGGGGAGGGGGGAGGGGGGATTGATTAGTCCAGTGATGGGTATTAAGGAGGGCACGTACTGCATGGAGCACTGGGTTTTATACAAAAACAATGGATCGTGGATCACCACATCAAAAACCAATGATGTATTGTATGGTGACTAACATAACATAATAAAAATAAAAAAAATAAATAAATAAAATAAAAACTCAAATCAAACCTTAGAAGTCAATCAGAGGCTTTGACTTTCCACCAGAAGAGTTGATATAATATTTGTTAAAAATTGGAATATATAAAAGATTCAGGACTTAAAAAAAATCAACACATTCTGAAATGTAGCCCAGCAGGGAGGAAACACACAAGAATCTGAGCTAAGATTTTTTTAAACCTTCAAGATATGAATTTTAAAGTTTATTATAGATTTACATTATAGATATATATATTTTTAAATGTAAAGATTTAATCAACACTCTTTTTGTTAAAAGGTTTTATTTATTTTAGAGAGAGAGTGGGGGGAGAGGAGCAGAGGGGGAGGGAGAGGAAGGGGAAAGAATCTCAAGCAGACTCCATGCTGAATGTGGAGCCTGACACACAGCTCGATCTCATGACCCTGAGATCATGACCTTAGCTGAAGCCAAGAGTCAGATGCTTAACTGACTGAGCTACCCAGGTGCCCCAACACTCCCTTTTAGTAAATTTACATATGTTATTTATCAAACGTTAAGTCATGGACTGTTTTGTTTTCCTGTGTCCTATCACATAAAATGTTTTTTGGAGAGAAATTTGATCAAAATCAAATGTGGCTGGATAACAAATGAATTCATTATACTGAAGGTGAACACACGCCTATATTTTAGAATAAATAACTTAAACCAAACATGACACTATGGAAATTAACATTTGTTTTTCCTCAATACTGGGACACAGAGTAGTATTCTCAGGTCTTATTTCCCAGTTACAATAACATGAATAGATATTAATGGAACCTATTATCTCAGCAATAACATATTATTACAACCAGTGATTATTTATTAGCAGTAAAATATTTCTCCAGGGTTTAATTTAGAATGCCTGAAATGAGATAACAAAATCTCAGTCTTGGAAGTGATCCTCTATATAGTTATTGTTTAGGGAAATTTTATTGCATCACAGCAGTTAAAGTTCCTTAACTGGCTAGTTTTTTGAAATGAAGGCATATGGTGAAGTACCAAGGTCTTGAAAGGCTGATGGGAATGAATGCATGCAGAATTAGAAGCCAGATTTTTACATGCAGATATAAATGTTGGACATGGATGAATTCATTTACCCAATTCTAGTCTTTCATGATCAGGGCACAGTTGAGCTTCAGGTCTGGACAGATGGAACTATGGGTGGGGTTATGGTGCAAAACTGTCAGCACTGAGCAAGCTAATTCTACTTTAGACTTGCCAAGCAACAGAGGAGTCTTCTTCCTGCAAGTTCTTGTGATAGCAAGGCAAGCTTCTAGTCCTAAAAATGCAGTCAGGGAGGAACTCAGGTGTGCAGGAGTTAAGATAAGGATGAAGATCTGGAATTTCTGAGTCACAGGTGTGAACTGACCAAAAAGCATAAAGTAAGAATCCATTTACCAGATTCAAGCATGCAAGTTCACAGTAGGTACTAGAGCAAGGCTGACTTAATACTGAGCCCCCAAACTGACACCTAAAGGTTTCCTATATTCTTCCTGACTAGGAATGGAATTGGTCTTAGAGCCTGGGGCAAAGTCGAGTCTCCAAATAGTCCACTCAGTGGTCCCAGCCATGCGAAAGGAGAGCTTTAAAACAGGGAATTTGCTCCATCATTGGGTCATTCTTTAGAGACTTATCTGTGGACTTTTTTATCCCTTTCCAGGATTCTTAATTTTGGAGATCAATCAAGATCTAAAGGCAATTTTTGCCTTGATTACCAGGTATTATTCTTGTGACCCCTAACAAGGTGCAACAGGGCGCCAGGCATCTTCTTCCTGGCATGGCTGCAGTTGTGCCAAGGTTTTACAGATGGCCCAGAGCCCTAGGTTTTTCCCTCCTAGCTTCCTTTGAATCTGCTGACTGAGGACTGAGTAATGGCTGGAAGTGTCTATGACTGAACTAAAATCTTCATGCTTCCAAAACACTAAGATACATTTCCTTAATGGAACTGCTGGCTAGCAGAAAAAGAGTCTATAGAATTCTTACTTGTACTTCTATCCAAAGCTTTTTTTCTCTGATTCCAAACTCCAGGCTCTTAGTAGATTGCTTAATTATTTGGAAAGGCGCTGAGCCAGCAGGTGGCCTTGCACAGCCGGGGTCTAACCATGCGGCAGCTGAGTGCTGCCTGTGTCCTACGCAAGTCTACGTCTCAGTAGACTGGCCCCTTCAGGACCACCCAGGCATTCCCTCTTGTTCGGCCTCTTTAGTCCAGAATATTAGGATGGCGACTTGGAAAGAAAAGGCACAGGCAAGCTGTGAGAGCCTTGGGATCTGGTAAGTAGGCACATGCAACACAGAGAAGCATGTTCTTGTGCACAGGTGAGGATGAGCTGAGGAGGCTCAGCTGAAGGTGAAGAGAAATCCAGTGAAGGAGCTGATCTAATGTTCAGATTATGGACCCAAACAGTAGGCAGTCAAGAGGAGCACAGTATAGGGGGTAAAGGATGGTCTTCAGGTTTTCACAAATCATAAGTGGAATTTAAATGCTTCCATTGACTAGCCATTAATTCATCCATCCAGCACTTACTACAACCTACTATGGGCTCTATAGCTGCACTAGATGTGTGCCAAGCCCAGATTCTGTCAGTGGAGCCAGGGTTTCTAGTACAAGTCAGAATAGGAGGCAATAAGGAAACTATTTGTTAAGTATAACATTAGGCACTTTCATACCGAGGATTTAATTTAATCCTTAAAACATTCCTGTAGATATTATTATCTCCAATTCTGAAGAATGGCAAAGGAAGCACATTTCATGAAAGTAGGATCAAGTAGACTAAAACTAGAGTGAAGATGATCATCTGTGGGACCTGCTGCTTCCTTACCTGTAAAACAGATCACATACCTGTCTTAGAGGATAGTTGTAAGGAGGAAATTGCATTCAATGGCAAATACTAAAGTCCCTCCCGTAGCCCAAGAGGCTGGCAGAGCGCAAGGACTGGAGCCTGGCCAGGATCACATACAACAATGCTGGCACTGGGAAAAGATGGCAGGGTCATCCTGGCTGCAGGTAACATGGCTCAGAAATCCAGAGCTCAGCCACCAATCCTGAGGGACCTGGAAAATCAAGGCAGAAGTGAATGGAAAGCAGATTAGTCATTAGCACAAAGCAGGAGCCATCCCTAGAACTGAGGTGTGATGTTAAGGAAGGACTAGTCAGATGACTGGACAAGAAGGGAGTCAACTATCAGAATTCATCGCTCCCATATTCCCATCTCTGGAGTTGTGGCTCCTGGTTCTTCCTTCCATGACTCAGCGACTACTCAGCTGTTTGATCTGCCTCTAGCCTTGTTTCTCAGACCCCAGGGACTGACTGTCTATGTTTGTCCTCCTGTCTTCTCCCTGCTGATGTCAGCTAGGTTCATAGTAAACTCACTCAATGCTGAGTCATCCCAACTCAAGGGGCCTGGGACTGCCTGATGAGTCACCAGACCTGTAGAAGGCTGAGCCTACCAGCGGCAAAAGTGGGTCCAGATGGGGAAAGAAGTAACTGGAGACACAGAGTACCAGGCACTTCCTGCAGGGATCTCTACCCTTTGCAGAACATGGTTGGTCTGTCTCAGCTTGGTCTCTGTTCTCAGTCTTTCTATGTCTGTCTCTCTCTCACACACACATGCACACAACACAATCTTAAGTCATGGATACGGTATGGCCATACTGCTGCATAGAAGAAACTCTTCTTGCCCTTGACTTCTGCAGATTATGATTTGTCTCCTTCTCATGAATATGTGAGGGAGACTCCAGCCTAGAGCTCAAAAATAGGACTTTCTCTAACTCCTGTTCACCAATTATATCATAATTAAATAACAGGGGAGAAAGTTTGCTTTGTTTATAAAGTATTTGTGTTTGTCTTAATTTATGAAATAGGACCTGGACTGCATTACAGAACTGTCACATTTCGCTAGGTTTAAATTCAAACGCAGAATCCATCCTGAAAAATTCTCTTTCTTGAACACCCACCAAGTTTGCACTAATCTGTTACTTGAACCCATGTCCACAGAACACCAGCAGAAAAGGTTTTTAAATATGGAATCAGAAAGGATGTGAAGGTGGAGAAGGGGATGTGTCAATGACAAACAGTATTTGAGTGAGTAGAACCAGGGATAGAAATTATTAAAAAGTTATGAAGAAATGCACAGGGTGATGTACAGAAATGTTATTATATGGAACACTTGAAACTAATGTAACCCTGTATGTTAACTAACTGGAATTAAAATGAAAACTTTAAAAAATAAAAAAAAAATACGTAAGTAAAAAGACATAAGTGTTTGTAAACATATGTGAAGAAGCATATGGGAATAGCCGTATGGTTAACTCATTGAAACTACACTGTGAATAAATCCTCTTTCCAGCAAGATCTTCTTTCATTAAAATGTGTTTGTAAACGTTAAGTGTAGAAGGATATTGGAATAGCCATATGCTTAACTCATTAAAACTATACTGTGTGTAAACTTAAGAAAATGTTATGAAGCATTCGTTTTTTCGTTTAGAACATCATTCGCCATATCTCTGAATTCAAGTTCTTCCGCTCGATCATAGCTCAGATAAAACCTTGCTTTGATCATCTCGGTCATGAATAATGTCTTCCTTCTCAGAACTCCCTCAGACCCCCTTACGTTTCTCTCTCATCAGGCTCATTGCTTTGTACTGGGGCAGATCCAGATTCCATAGACCCTGAAGTTTAAGCAATTTGGGGGGACCTCTTTAGGAAAAATAATTGAAAGTGATTAATACCAAATCAGATATGAAAATGCATATTTATTTAGAAAAAGAAATCACAACAAAATCAAGTCTTAACGAGTTAATGAATACAACGAATATTTCAAAATCCAGAAAAATAACATTTTCATTCAGTAGCTACTGGTCTTTCTTCTGTATTGGCTGGTCACATGTTTTTATTGTTGATAACTGGAATGACTAGAATACAGAATTTCACATATAGATGGACTCCCTCTTTGTAGTACTGCCTCTGGGTTGTGCCTCAAGACCTGTATATTCTATCATTTTGTACAATTACCAACAAAAAGAATGGATGGTGCATGTGTATAACAAGTGTATAACCACTTATGCTGTGTTATTAAGAGTATTCTTGACTTTGGAAAGTTCTGTTCTGACCAGGCTCTGTTGAGAACCAAATCACTGTTTACAGTTCTACACATCTGAATGGAGGAATTCTCCAGACTCCTTTCTGGCTGCACAGACGTCAGACCCTTGCATCTCCTCCAGGACCCACTTACTTCCTAGGCTGAGTGCCACAGGGCAGGTTCTTGTCATGGTAAAGCCTCTGTTCTATACCCTCAAGCCATGGACTCAATGAATCAGCACAGGGGTAGTAAGATGTTTCTAGAAATCACTCCTACACCAGTGCAACTGGTAATCAGTTCATTCTAAAAGGAAGTATTTGTGACCACAGCCCCCTACATATATTTCAATAAACTCAACTACATGTGTCCTCAATACAACTTTTTTGTTGGGTCTCAAAAATGTCATTGGCCATTTCAATGGTAGGGAAAGTAAGACGGGAAAGAGACAGTTTAACTGTAGTTTTAAAAAAACTTCTCAGGGGCGCCTGGGTGGCTCAGTCGTTAAGTGTCTGCCTTCAGCTCAGTCGTTAAGTGTCTGCCTTCAGCTCATGATCCCAGCGTCCTGGGATCGAGCCCGCATCGGGCTCTCTGCTCCGCAGGAAGCCTGCTTCTCCCTCTCCCACTGCCCCTGCTTGTGTTCCCTCTTTCGCTGTGTTTCTCTCTGTCAAATAAATAAAATCTTCAAAAAAAAAAAAAAACAAAACTTCTCACTTTTGCAAAGTTTACCAGATTGTACGACCATATAAGTATGTTTATAGGGTCTCTCCCCGAGCATCGGAAGGGGCCCATGTAAGTGAGGGGCACTGACACTGGCACTTCTTTCACTTCATGTTAAATCTGCCTCCGATTTAACTTTACATTGTAATAACTTATGTCCTCATTTAATTATGCCTTCTTTATTGAACAGCACTTTTATTCCAGTTCCTGATACAATTCTTTTCAAATAGAAGCAACTCAGTGGAATTAACTAAGTAATTCATATACATTAATGGGCAAGTTAGAATGACCTGATCTCTCTCCCAACATGAGTGTGCAGTGGAATATTCGAGGCTGTCGACCTCAAGTCTGCGCCTCCTCCTTGGTTGGGGGAGGTGGTGGGGCACCAGTCAGTAGCTTTGGTCTTGAGTTTCTCTGGAACCACAGGGCTTCTTCCAATGTCTCAAGATGTCAGAGGCTTCTTGATGAGGATTTCTGTAAGGATCATAATTTATTAGTTTAAATAATAAACTTTTTACTATAATTCAAAACAGATTACAGTAAGAGACTGGTTAATTAAATTATGATGCATCTGAAAAATGGAATTGTATGTTAAAATGGGTCAGATAGAACTTTGACTTTTGAAATGGAAAAATATCCAAGGTGTATCATTTAGTGGGGAAAAAAAAATGCTTCACTCCAAAATCAGTTCAAAGCTCTCTAAGCAGCACCTTGGCCTTCCAGCTTGCCTGCTCAGGTATCCCTACTACCACTCACTCTTCTGTAACCTCCATGAAAGGTCTATTCCCCGCAAACTCTCCCTTTCTCCCTTTTTCCACTTCCTTCCTATCCAGTTTGGATTCCAAGACCCATTATTTCAACTATTCTCTTGCAAATACTCTAAACTCCCTTGGCCCTTGTACCTTTGCTTCCCTCCACCATTTTTTTATTGTGGTAAAATACACAAAACATAAAACTCACCATATTACCAATTTTTAAATGTACAGTTCAATAGCATCACGTACATTCACACTGTTGTGCAACCATCACCACCATCAACACACAGAACTCTCTTCATCTCGCAAAACTGAAACTCTTAGCAAATTTTTTTTCAGTTACCTTGGAGTTGATTTAAACCAAGAGGAAAATATCGTAATGTTTTCATGCAATATATACTTCGTTCTTTAAATGACACTTGTGACAAATAGCAGAAATAATTAAGGAATGCTGCATTTGTGATCCATACAAAACACCAACATTTTGGGTTGTACAAAATTTAAAGAAATGTCTCAAATACTTTGAAATACTGTAGGAGCCAATACATAAGAGACGTGCCTTTGGTGGGAATAAGAGTGCAGTTTAGGTCACGCCGGAACTACTCAATGTCTTTAAAATCACTGAGCAAGAAAAGCAACATCAGACTTCCATACTGACATAATGTCATCTAACAAGGCTCATCCCTTCCTTAGCATGTGGCAGAACGTCCATCCTTTTCCAGGCTGAGTAATATTCCATGGTACATGCATACCACACTTTGCTTATCTGGACACTTTGTGTTGCTTCCACATACTAGCTAGAATTTTAGTTTTTACATTTTACATCTCTTTATAGATATTTCCATTTTGTTCACACATTGTTTACTTGGCTTTCTCATCTTTTTTTAGTTTTTTGAACATCTTTAAGACCGTTGTTTTTTAATCTTTGTTTAGTAGGTCTATCATCTGGTTTTCCTCTGGGACAGCTTTTTTCACCCTTTGACCCTTCGACTGGATCATACTTTCCTATTTCTTTGTATTTTTTTTGTGGTTGTTTTGTTGTTGGTATTATTGTTTAAAACTGAAAATTTGCTTCTAATGATGTGGTAACTCTGGAAATCATATTCTTCCCCTGCCCCAGGGTTCACTGATTTTTTTTTTATCTTTTGTTTTTCTTTTCTTTTCTTTTTTCCTTTGATTTTTGTAGGCTGTCTCTTTGCTGAGGATCAGCCTGAGGTATAAACTTAAGGTCTTCTCAGGTCTTTTCTGAGCCTGCACCTTTCCCTGGGTATGTGTGGTAACTTTCTAATGGTCTCCGTATATGCAGTTCCTTTTGAATATTCTAGTCTTTAATGTCTGGCTCCCAATAGGGAACAGAAAGAAAAATTCAAGAGGGGAGTCACTAGACTCGTAAATGCCCTGAAAGTCACTTCAGCTGGGGATGGGGGTGGGGGATGGGGGGGCTTGCAACAATGGCTGCAGTCCTCCTCTCTGTCTGCACATTGTGGTCAGGGCAGCAATCAGCGATCAGTGCACAGATCCCCAGTATTTGAAGGACAGGATTTTTATTGCCCATCCTGGCTCCCCAAAGTTGTGCAAGCTGTTTTAGGAACACATACATGGCTGCTTGCCAGAGGAAAGGGGCAGTTTGGGGATGTTGAAAGGATGTGGAGGTGGAAAATGCACAGCTGCTACCATGCTATGAACTGAAACTGATTGAACTTAACCACAATTTACTGTCCAAGTTTTCCCTTGGAAGTTGTTTGACTCCAGAGTTCCAAAATAGTTACACAGGAGAGATTCTGCCAGTGCAATTGTTATCTAAGTGGGAACACAGATTCCTGTGCTCTCTGTTCTGCCCTCTTCTCAGAATCCTTGCTGTACGTTGGTTTTTAACGACACTTCCCCACCTGGCAAAAACTGCAACTTTGGACCAACCCGGTTGCTTCTCCTTCTTGTTTGCAATCAAGCAGTTGAATCCCACCAGAGAAAATAATTTTCCTGGATAGATTTCTAACCACCATAAATTGATGATCACCAAGCACAACTGGAATCTACACAATGCCAACAAACCTTTCTCAAAAAGGTTGTATCCACTTCTTCATCTTTCTCTTAGTCCTTTTTTCCTTTTAAAAATATGGAATATTTTGGGCGCCTGGGTGGTTCAGTTGGTTAAGCGACTGCCTTCGGCTCAGGTCATGATCCTGGAGTCCCAGGATCGAGTCCCGCATTGGGCTCCCTGCTCAGCGGGGGGTCTGCTTCTCCCTCTGACCCTCCCCCCTCTCATGTTCTATCTCATTCTCTCTCTCAAATAAATAAAAATAAAATAAAAAAAAATATGAAATATTTTAAACACCCTCTAGAACATAAGTTCTATGAAGCTGGGGATTTTGTTGTTGTTGTTGTTGTTCAATGCTCTAACCCCAGTTCTTAAAAGAGGGTTTGGCACATGGTAGGTATCCATTTTGAATAAAAAACCCAGATAAGTATACAAATTAAAATAGAGAATGCACTGTACCCCCTGTTTTATCAGATTTGATGTATTACCATATTTGCTCCACATTTTTAAAAGAAATTAAGTATGGCAGGTAAAGTGGAAGCCTCCTATGTACCCTTCTTGGATCCTATTCACCTCTCTCCATCCCCAATGAGAGTTGCTGTTGATAATCTGGTATTTATCTTTCTTTTGTTCATCTCTACTAAATATTGTCCAATTATTCTCCAAATATTTTGTACAAATTAATATTTCCAACAGAAAGATTTGAAAGTTCTCCTGCTCCACATCCAAGTCACCATTTGGTATTGTCAGACTTTAAATATTTTTTCCAATCTCATAATGTGAAATGGCAACTTCTTATTTTGCATTTCTCTGATTACTGGTAAAAATTGAACACTTTTTCAGGTTTACTGGTCATTAGGCAATCTTCTTCCATAAATTGCCATCTCATATAACTTTGACTATTTTTAAAAATTAAGACTTTATTCTTTTAGAGCAGTTTAATGTTCACAACAAAATTGAGGGGAAGGTACAGAGACTTCCCACATACCCCTGCACCCACACATTAATTATTAACCTTGCCTCAAAAGTGGTACATTTGTTACAACTAAGGAACCTACACTGATAACCTACATCATCACCCAAGGTCCACAGTTCACATTATGGTTCTCTCTTGGTGTTGTATATTCCATGGGTTTGGACAAATGTATAATGACATGTACCTATCATTATGGTGCCATACAGAATTTTCACTGCCCTAAAAATCCTCTATGCTTTGCTTATTCATTCCTCAACTCCCACAATACTTTGCCTATTTTTTATTGAGTTCCCTTTTTCTTTTTCTTTCTTTTTCTTTCTTTCCTTTCTCTTTCTTCCTTTTTCTTTTCCTTTCTTCCTCTTTTCCTTCCTTCCTCTTTTTTTCTTTTTTCTCTTTCCTTTCTTTTTCTTTCTTTCTTTCTTTCTTTCTTTCTTTCTTTCTTTCTTTCTTT
>NW_023270734.1:951680-1008227 GCF_011800145.1 Mirounga leonina | reverse complement strand
TTTCTTTCTTTCTTTCTTTCTTTCTTTCTTTCTTTCTTTCTTTCTTTCTTTCTTTCTTTCTTTCTTTCTTTCTTCTCTCCTTTCTCTTTCTCTAATTTGTAGGCAACCATTATATACTCTGGTAACTAATCAACTATATGCATTGTCAATATCTTTTTTTGGTTTGTGCTTTATCGTAAATTTATAGTATCTTTTTTATAAAGGAGTTATCCAAAAACATGACTTTTATTCAACACTCCTCCATTTATTTGAGACTCCCATTACTTTGATCATGAATTATTTTATTTACAATTGTCTGGTACCACTTTGTTGGGTTTATCCTTAGGTAAATTATGTTTGTTTGTTTGTTTGTTTTGTCATTGCAAAAAGTATGCTTTATGTGTTGCTTTTGTAATGGATTTGGAATGTTATTGATTATGTTGAACTTCTATGCAAAAATTTGGACCAACTTTCAATTTAGTTTTAGAATTTTATATTGGTTTATTACTAGAAATAATATTACATTTAGGTTTTAGATGTACATAAATATGCCTCATGGCTTTCTTTCAAATTCTTGTACCTCTTATGTTTTTGTTCATCTACTAGATTGTCTAGAATGTCTAGCACACTGTTGAATAGAAGTGGTGACATGAAATATTTTTATTTGGTCCCTGACTTTAATGCAAGTGTTTTTAAAGTCTCATCAATTTGCATGATTATTGTAGGTTTTGAATATTGAGTAATGTTCCCTTCTGTTCCTAGTTAAAAATAATTATGGATTGATTTTTTTAACATATGCTTTTTCTGGAATTATGGAGATAATCATAAAGATTGTCTTAATCTCTGTATCAAAAGATTTTAGAATTCCTTCTGAAATCATCTTTCCACTTCTGAGATGAACCCAACTTAAACATAAATACTGCTGAATTTGATTTGCTACTATTTTATTTAGAATGTTTTGCTGCTGTGCTCATAAATGAAATGTATCTATAGTTTTCTTTTCTTACATTTTCCCTGATCTCAACATCACACTAGGTTTGAAAATGAGCTAAGCAGCTTTTCTTTTTTTTTTCTAATTCCTTGAAATAATGTGTATAAGTTGGAGATTATCTGTACCTTGAAGATATAACTCACCCATAAAATCATAAGTACCTGATTTTTTTTGGTGGGGAAGAGAGTTTTGCTTACTGATTTAGTCTTTTTAATGGCTATCAGAATATTCATGTTGTCCAATTTTTCGTTCTGTTAATTTTTGTGATTCTTTTTAAAGAAAATTTTAATCTAAATATTTAAATTTGGAGCATAAACTTGTTCATAGTAAATGTTTGTTTTCAAAAAAATTTTGATCTGTCATTAGTTTTTTCAAAACATCAGTTTTTTAATTGTTCATCTTCTCTACTGTTCCTTTATTTTTTACTTAATTTTTATAAAATTATTTTTCTATCTCTTGGCTTCATTTTACAGCTCTCTTCTAGCTTCTTAATCCAATCACTAGTTTAAGTATATATATATATAAAGGTATTTTGGCACTATACATTCACCTCTAAGTGCCATAACTTTAGCTGTTTATCATGTAGTACATTCTTTGCTGCTCAGTGCTAACTGTAATTTCTAGTGTGATTTCCTCTTCAACTTACGTTATTTAAGTTTTCAAGCATATTTTCCCTATCTTTATATTATTGATTTCTAACTTAATTTCATTCAGGTTAGAGAATTTCTCTATATGTTAACAATTCTTTAAAATTTATTGTTTCCTTTGTTATTTAGTACATAATACTTATGATAAATACTTAGTATTTGGAAATATTCCAGAGTTTTTGAAAAAAAATGTATTTCCTATGGGAGGGGGTATGTAGCCCTCTATATAAAACTATTAGATCAAGCATATTAATTTTGTGTTTTATGATAGAAAAATGACTGGTCCACACAATTTGTAAGCAAAGGTACATTCTATAGTATTGTAGGTGAGAGCAAATCATGTAGTGAATATGGAGTAAGTTATGAAATGAGGTGACAGAGCAACTCATAGGCAATTTATAGGTTTTATTATTTTGTACTATGGTTGGTTACACTTAACAATTTATCTAAACCTTATCTTGAACTTATACTATAGCACTAAAACAGAATTCCAAAAACCATCTGAAGAAAGAACATGGTTTGAAGTTTCTGAATCTAAATTAGCCCTGGATATGTGTCTCTTTGCCTCTAGTATACACAGTGAAAAACTTTATATAGCTTGTGTGGTGGGCAGAATGATGACCCCCTTGGAGATGTCTGCATGCTAGTCCTGGAAGCTGTGAATATGTTATCTTACATAGCAAAAGGGACTTGACAGACATGATTAAGTTAAGGATTTTGAGATGGGGAGATTATTCTGATTATCTGAGCAAACCCAATGTAATCACAAGAGTTATTAGAAGTGAAAAGGAAAGGCAAGAAAGTCAGAGAGAGTTTTATAGATGTAGGCAACTGGTTTCGAAGATGGAGGAAGGTGCCATGAATCAAGGAATGCACGTGGCCTCTAGAAGTGGAAAAACGCAAAGAAATGGATTTTCTCCTAGAACCCATGGCCCTGTGGACACCTTGATTTTAGCCCAGTGGGGACCATTTTGATCAGAAATGTTTGTTTCACATTTTCATTCTTATTATAGGTTACCTCAACTTAATATTTTCCACCATATCTTTTGTTTTCCTTACTAATTTTTGTCTGCTTGATCTATTCATTTCTTCTAAAGGTTCATTAAAATCTTCAACAAGGATTGTAAAATTGTCAATTTATCCATGTGATTACATCAATTTTGGCTTCACATATTTTGATGCTGTGTCTTGAGCTAATTCATGATTGGTTTGGTTTTTTTGGTGGATTATTCCTCTATTATTACATAATTTCTCATTTTATCCCTTCCAGTGCCTTCTTCCCTAAATTCAATTTGACTTCTACTAATATTGTACTAATATAGCAAAATTCACTCTTTGCCCAACACATATTCCCTCAGCGTTCATCTCTATAAGTAAAAACTGCTTGCTGCAAGAATCTGTGACTTTCTGCTCGAGGGCTTTTTTCCCTGGCCATGGTTGAACACTCTACTTACCCATAAAGAGAGCCAAGAGAGCCAAAGAGTTAATGTCCCCAGAGCCACCGCTCAGCAATGATGGTTAGAGAGGTGGTCAATAAACAATCAAGCTTTCTTGTTCCTCAGGTGAGTGGCTCTGAGGCACATTCTCTCTGTGCCCCGAGTTCCTCAGGGGACTGTTCTCCAGTTGCCTAAAGGGTAAGTGGATGACAACACATCTTTGATCAATCAGCTTCTTCTCTTCCCTTTCTCATGTCTCCACTTCCCTGCAGATGTTTCCTGAGATTCCCTCTCAAGGAACTACCTGCACTTGAATCCTTGTCTCCAGGTCTGCCAATTAGCTTCCTTTGGGTTAATATGCTTGTAAGTATACATTTTCCCAATCTTTATTATAAATCCTTTATGTGTTTTAAGATTCTTATGAGAAGCATATAGCTGACTTGAAAAAAAAAATAAAGCCTAATCTGGAAATTTTTGTCTGTTAAAATTTTGATCCAGATGTTGACCAACTCCTCCCATAGGCTAAATCTGGTCTGTAATCTGTTTTTGTATGGTTTGCAAGCTAAGACTTTTTTTTTTTTTTAGGTCTTTAAAGGATTGAAGAGCCTGTATGTGACCCACAACACCTAAAACATTTCTTATTTGGTCCTTTACAGAAAAAGTTTGCCAATTCCTGGCTTAATCCACTCATATTTATTGTGATTGTTGGTATATTGCATGTATTTCCAACACTTGTAATTTTATTTTACTCTCATTCCCTTTGTAGTTTTCCTTTTTTCTGTCTTCTGTTGGATTGATAAAGTTTTTGATCTTCCTATTTCTCCCTTCTACTTGTTCAGAAGCTATCGATTCTGTTCTTTCGGTGATCACCATTAAAATTTAAAAATATATTCCTACCTATAATTTCTTTTTAAAGCCACATCTAAAGTTGTTCAGCATTTTAACATTCTCCCACTGAATACTTCATGTTGTCATTTAAAGTTTCAATTTTGGGGCACATGGGTGGCTCAGACAGTTAAGCGTTAGACTCTTGATTTGGGCTCAGGTCACGATCTCAGGGTTGTGAGATCGAGCCCCACATCAGGCTCCCTGATCAGTACTCTCTCTCCCTCTGCCCCTCCCTGCTCATGCACTCCCTCACTCTCTCAAAATAAATAAATAAATAAATAAAGCTTTAGTTTAATCTTTTATAACCCTAAAAACTTTTCTAGTAGTCAGTAGTTAATATACTATCTTTTATATCTATTGACATCTGTCTTCACCATTATCTTGTATCCATACCTTCCCTCTGGGTTCATTTTTTCTTTTTAAGTGTATCCTACAGTGAGAGTCTATGATTGGTTAATTATCTAAATCTTTGTAGTTATAAAAATGTCTAACCATTTTTAATAGTTTTGCTGAAGATTAAATGCTAGATTGACAGTTAATTTCTCAGGGTCATGAAGACTTTACTGTCTTCTCACATCTATTGTAGTAATGACAGTCTTCCATCAGTCCATTGAGTGCTCCTCTTCATGGAGTCTTTTATCCCTGATAACTTTTAAGGTTTTTCTCTTTAGTCTTGATGTTCTTCAATTTCACTATGTTTTATACTTATTTTCGTTCATCTCATTTGCTACTAGTGTACTTTTTTTAAGAAAATTATTTATTTTAGAGAGAAAGAGAGAGAGAACATGGGGGGGGGAGAGGAAGAGAGAGAGAATCTCAAGCAGACTCCCTGCTGAGCATGGAGCCCAAAGCCAGATTCAATCCCACAATCCTGAGATTTACTTAACAACACTTAACAGACTGAGCCACCCAGGTGCCCCAACTACTAGTGTACTTTTAATCTGAGCATTCGTGCTTCTAATCCTAGAAAATCTCAGCTCCTCTTTCTTCAAATATTGTTTCTCCAGTCCCCTTTTCTTCACTCCTATTAAGCATATAGTGAAGAACTTGTGTCACTCCTTACTAAAATCCCTACTATTATTCACAAGGTTGTAACAATAATGCTTGTCCATCCTTACAAATGGAAAATTAAGATAAAATATAAATAGTGAAGTGCTTAACTCTTATTTTTGTAAAGCAAAATTCTCATTCAGAAATGCACTGAAACACATCAGTTAACACAGGGGCATTTAGACTATAGGATTATTGTAAAATCCTGTTTGTTATACTATAAAACTAAAATTAAAATCACACATTGAATTTAATAAGCTAAAAACAGAGAGATTCATGAAAAATCTGAAATTTACAAGTGACAACGACATTACTGTCAAAGTCTAGGATTTCAAACTAGTTTTGTGAATTCTCTAATTTTTGAATCCTGAAGTCATTAAAAAACTTGTTGATCCATGCTTACAGGATAGTAGCATGTATCTATTTTCCTGGATGCATGTATATTACAATCCTATAACAATTAACACCTTCCAGCAGCTGAAGTTTTCTACATAATAATCACTATCTCATAATCATTTTTTGACACAACAATTATCACTTATCTGATATAGTGCTCATTTGTCTGTCTTACTCTAAAATATCAACTCCATGAAAGTGAAGGCTTAGTTTCTTCTGCTCGTTACTGTATTACCTGGAACACATATTGCCCTGCACATAGGAGTTCCTTAATATTTGTTAAATGAATAGTAAGCTCATATATTTTTATATGTTCCAGATTTGGTTCAAGTTAAAATTAAATGAGAGACTTTTTTAAAAAAGATTTTATTGGGGCGCCTGGGTGGCTCAGTTGGTTAAGCGACTGCCTTCGGCTCAGGTCATGATCCTGGAGTCCCGAGATCGAGTCCCGCATTGGGCTCCCTGCTCAGCGGGGAGTCTGCTTCTCCCTCTGACCCTCCTCCCTCTCATGCTCTATCTCATTCTCTCTCTCAAATAAATAAATAAAATCTTAAAAAAAAGATTTTATTTATTTATTTGACAGAGAGAGACACAGTTAGAGAAGGAACACAAGCAGAGGGAGTGGGAGAAGGACAAGCAGACTCCCCGCTGAGCAGGGAGCCTGACACGGGGCTCGATCCCAGGGCCCTGGGACAATGACCCAAGCCGAAGGCAGACGCTTAATGACTGAGCCACCTAGGCGCCCCACAAGAGAGACATTTTTGATTAAAATACATAAAACAGAGCACTGTAGATATGTTGTGGGCCCAGGTGGGTCACAGAGATGAAGGAGCAGTGTGTGTGGTAAGGAAGGTGGAACTCGGGCAAGGCCACCAGTCAGAGGATGCAAACAGTGCACTTGTTCTGGTAACAGGGGAGGTTAATTGTGGAAAGTCAGGAGAGTAAGAAAGCTACCAAATGGCTGAGAGCTTGTTAACTCGCTCAGATGGATGCTTCAATACCAGCATGTCAGAATCAGTAAATGGCCGTTCCAATGGAAACACTGTACAGAGCATGCATCCTTCAGCAGATCCCAACTACATTCGAAGGCCCTAACCTGGCAGAAAAAGGCCTTCACAGTCATCACTCCACTGTTGTTCTACTCCTTACTCCCACCACTGAGAACTAATCACACCGCTCTTTGACTTGGATCTTCCTGTTTCTTACAGGCTCTGGCCTGCTCCTCTTCTGCATAAAATATTTTCTCTCTCTCCCTCTTACGTCTCCTGCCTATCTCCTGCTTTTTCCTTTAGGTCTTTGCTTAAACAGAGGAACTAAGGGGAAGTGTTTTCTGCTCCCCAAGATCAGGTATAGCACCTTTCTGATGTGTCCACATAGCACCTGCTTACCCCCAGGTAGCATCTATCATACACTTTTGAAACTGTCACTGTTCATGGTTATCTCCCCCAACAAGGCAGTATGATCTTCAAAGACAGGGACTGGGTAACATTCACAGATGTATCCCTGCACCTAGCACGACAACTGGCACATAGAGGGAGTCTGTAAATGGTTCCTGAGTGCATGATGAGTAAATGGCTGCAGAATGGATGAATGCGAACAGGTCCAAGAAGGCACTGAGTCATAGACAGCCTAAGCAGGCATGGTTATATAGCTGGTTAAGTCTCAAACCCACCAAAGAAGAGTATGTGTTTGTCTCTGGAGTCAAGGAACTTTGGAGGAGACCAGGAGGCCCTGCTATCACAGCTGAGTTGTATTAAGCAAGGTGAGGTCAAAGGCAAGGTAAAACCATCAAGTAGCCAGAGTTGGTCTATGGAGATCCCAGCCTTTCCTTTCTGATGCTTTCGCCAATTCCTGCTGTAGCAGTTCCTTATTTAAGCTGACTCCAGACAGCAAATTCCCTCCTACTCTTTCTCCTTTCTGCACTACCAGCTCTCTAGACATCTTATCTGTGAAATCTCAGGCACTGACTGGTGAAGAAGCGGTCATGAGTATGTTAACTGCGGGATGTTCTCAGAAACACAAGCAGCTACCCACTCTGCTGCTAGTCAGATGGGCGTGGGCCTCAGCACTCACTACATGGAGGATCAGAGAACCTCCTAGGAGGACAAGAAATCAGCCTGAGAGAGGCCCTGAGGTGTTAAAGGCGAAGTGCCTGCTCTGATTTCAGCGGGTTGGATCTGATCCTTAATGATGAACAAATCGTATGTATACATTTTCGACCAACTGGAATCTATCATTTCTCTTGAGCCAGCTGTTCTCTGGGCTTTGTTCCCTATAATGGAAGGAAACCTTGAGATATTATGTCTTTTCAAACCTACATCCTCAGAAATCTATACTGATACTTTAATGAAGGGACTCGTTTCTCCTCCAAGAACTCCTCTGTGACGAAAGTATGTTTGGGTATAGCCTAATGCACTCATAATAAATATATACAGCCATAAAACAGACCAAGAGTCCTGGTAGCCTGTTATTTACAGTAATTGTAGATTGTGAGTGGACATTTTAAAGAGAAGCTTACAAGTTAGTTGTACTTTCTGGTAGTAATTACCTCCCACAACATGACTCACTTCGGCAGTTTAAATGCAAGAGTTGGGTGTCCCAAAATCAACAGTCTTATAAATAAATCTCTGAATCATGAACTGAATGCATAAATGTTTAAGTATTTCTCCCTGATCTCAAAGACAGCTTTAGATTTAAGATTTTATGTCTTGAAATTCCTGAAGGGGGGAAAGCACAAAGATTAGGGAAGTCTCTGTTGTACTGGGGTCAAGCTTTCTGCACTTTGGAAGTTATCATCTTCTCAGGAAGAGACCGAAACTCCAGCAGCCACAGTGTTGGGTGTATGTTTTCTTCAATCCAGGAGGGGAGGTTGCTTTCTGTGCTGATGCAGCCCATTTGTTTTACTCACAGGGTAGACTTTTATGGTAATATAGCAACCTTAATGCTGTTGGGTGGGACAGCCCAGGAGTCTCGGGGGTAATAGAACACGTAACTGGAGAAACGTGGCTGTGTCAACGAGGAATACGAAGAAAGAAAAATCCATGCCAGAATGACATATTCACTTTTTTGGAATGCTCAAAGACATTGTGTATCTCAACAAGCTTTGGCTTTCCAATCCATGAAACATATTTTTTTCACATTAAAAAAGCACACTTTGAAAGTATTAACAGAAATTTCAGCGCTGACATCATCCACCTACTAGATTCATTTTTTCGGTTAAGTACTGAAGTTTTCTTTGCATCTGGCTGGAAATGGAGCTATCTTAGAATTCTCTGTCTTTTTCCCATTATATCCATGTATTTAGCACATAATATTAATCACCCACACGGGTCTAAGAGTAAAATCTTATCATCTGCATTTAAGATATGAACTCACGTGTCAATATACATCTCATTCTTTTTCCCCGTTCAAAACTGCCATGTGGCAGCCAACCCAGCACAGAATCCTACAGAATGTGCAGTGTCAGAAGAGAACTGCTTCTGTTAAAATTCTTTTTCAGGATTTTCCTGAACTTGATGTCTATTTTGCTCCTAGTTATTTTCATATCTCCAGCTGCTTCTGTTGCATTCCCATCTCTTGGAAAGATTCAGAGAAATATAAGGTTTCTCTGTGGCCAAGGGAAGATGCCTGCCAGGATGCTGAACTTCTGGTGAAGGTTACTGAATACGACAAAATGGACTAAGTACAGTAAATAATAACGTTGGTGCACACAAATGAATAGCCACTGGCGATGGCATTTTGTGGAGAAATCTGATATCATATAATATCACTACTACATCTAGACATGGAGGAGCAGAGTGAAATACCTCCAAAGGGCATGCAGCAATTCTGTGGTTAGGCAAGGAACAACCCAAAGCTCAGAGCATCCCAGAATAATCCTCCTGACAAAGAACTGGCATGGGTTGCACATATTAGAACGCCCGTGTACAGCTCAGCATCGCAGGCCAGAAACTTAACCACCCGGCTCTCATTAAAAGGCCTTTGAACAACAGGGAAAAACCAGGCCCACACAGTTTATTCTCTTGAATGCAAAATGATCACCTTTAATTGACTCTCAGATTCATACCATGTCAAAATATGCGGCAAATTCCCTTTATATATCTATAGAGATTCTTACAGTACCCAGGATGTTATTTCTGGTACAAGAGTTTAAGTTTGAATGGAAGAAAGTATTTTGGAGGACATTCATCACATGCCCATTCACAAATCATTTTTTAAACAAGAATAATTTACTGCTAAGGACGGAGCTCAAAGGGACCTTAAAAGGCATCCGGGTGGAAGAAAAGTTGCCTAGAGGCAGATCATAAGAGACTTGGAGTGAGGGCACAGGATGTTCACTGACCCTCCCTCCGATCCTAGGCTCATTGGCCATGGAATAAGTGAGGTCTCATCCCCATAGGCAGTAGCAAATCCTTTATTTTTTTTTTAAATGACTTTAAAAATAGTACCAAACTGTATGAATTTTCTCTGTAACTAAAGAAGGCTACAAGGACTTGTAGTTACATCATTAATATACAAAAATTAATAAATTTGTTAATTTGATCCTAACAGAGACAAACTGAAGAGAATGTAAGAATATGCCTTTAGGAATAAGAGGGGTAACTCTCTTTTGCAAATGTTATTTCTATGTTCCAGAATAGGAAACCTGGTTAATATAAAGATGTTAAATTATCCCAAATTTTCTTTCTCTCAGGATCTCCTCAAATGCTCTCAGCTTTACCTACCTGGTTTTGCTTCACTGACCATCCTATGTTGGCTTTGCCTGGGCTCTCTCTGGGACTTCTCTCTGATATGTGGGCATGACACACCATAGGATCCATTGGGTCATGTTCAAGCCTGAAGTGTGTGGAATAGGTTCCCAGTGTGGTGATATTTAAACCAATGAGATATGAGGGCTGGCAGAAAAAATCTTCTCCTTTCCTCCGCCTGGATTGACTGCCTTGAGATACAACTTCCCAGAAAGCAGTACTGTGAGGTTAAACAGTGAGTTGCACAGAGCAACAGTGAACTAGGTGACCGACACCTTGCTTGGGCTCCCTCTTCTTCCTTGCACCACTCCCATGTTCCTCAGAGTGTCCCTTGAGGTTGCGCACCCTAATATGCTTAAGTCCTTTGTCTTGGCTTCTACTTTCTGGAGAAGCCAGGCTAAGACACGCTTTTCCAGGGAAAATACTACTGTGCAATTCATTTGGAAGAAAAAGCCATCACAAACAGTGTTCAATTGCTTTATTAAATATAAACATGATAAAGGACTAGCTCAATCAAATATTAATACATATGATAAATCTGCAATGATTAAATCAGTATGCTCTTCATGTAAGGAGAGCTAGGCAGAAAACTCAGTTAGGTGGAGTAACTCAGAATCAGATGCCTACTGTGTGTCTGGCCTTATACCATGCACTCTAAATGAATGATCTTACTTAATCCTCACCAGGGTCCTGTGTAGTAGGTATCATTAGTCATCACTTCTAAATTAAAAGAAACTCAAGGACTAGGAACTGTCCCACACTCACTCAACCAGTATATTGCAGAGATAGGATTTGAACTCCTTTATAATAGAAAAATACATAGTAATATTTAGTGAAAAATAAATACATACAATTATATATATAATCCATAGATGATAAAATGTTAAAATGCATAGATTAAAAAGCTTAGAAGAAAAGCAATATGAATTCCGTTTTCTTTGTTTCCAGATTGGGATTAAGGACAAGTTTTTTCTGTTTCTTTATAACTGTTTATACTGTGATAGACACAAAGACATGGTAGAGAGGAAGTGTTTCACTCTTGCTCTGGGCACACAGGAGGACTACATTTCCCAGGGTCCTGCCAGGTATGGTCATGTGACCTGTTCTGGCCGATGGGATATGGACATTAGTGTGAGCTACTGCCAGGCCTGGCCCTGACAGGCTGCAGAGACTCAGGCTCATGGTTCCAAGATCCAAAGGACTCCAGGGCCCTAGAAGGCAGTGGAGCCACTAGAGGAAAGAGGCTAGATCTCTAGTTGCTGCTAAAAGAGCAACCCAACCAGCAGGACTGTGAAATGAAGGAGAAATAAATCTTCTATTGTGTTTATTTCTCAGTGAGGCTACTAAGGTTCAGGATTATCTGTTAAGAGTCATTATATTCCTTATTTGGGGGGGGGGGTAGCAGCAGAGGGAAAGGGAGAGAGAGGCTCTTAAGCGGGCTCCACACTCAGCATGGAGCCCAAGTGGGGCTTAATTGCACAACCCTGAGATCATGACCTGAGCCCAAATCAAGAGTTGGAGGCTTAACTGAGTGAGCCACCCAGGTGCCTCTGTGGAACAATCATTTTAATTATCTTCATAAATATACATACTTGCCATTTTTTAAAAATTGAAGAAGATAGCAGGAAGGGAAAAATGAAGGGGGAGAAATCGGGGAAGTGGGGAGATGAACCATGATAGACTATGGACTCTGAGAAACAAACTGAGGGTTCTAGAGGGGAGGGGGGTGGGGGGATGGGTTAGCCTGGTGATGGGTATTAAAGAGGGCACGTTCTGCATGGAGCACTGGGTGTTATATGCAAACAATGAATCATGGAACACTACATCAAAAACTAATGATGTAATGTATGGTGATTAACATAATAAAAAAAAGAAAGTAATTCAAACAAAATATAGCAATGGTAGTTTTTTTTTGCCTCAAGAATTCCAAATTTAGCCAGTGATTTTTTTTCTTAATTCCCTTAAAATTCTAAGAACCCCATTCAAGGCAGTAATAATGATAGCAGCACTAGCAACAGCAATAATAATTAACTCACTTTAGGTGTAAAGCTTCACAAATTTTGGTAATTGTATATAGTCATGTAACCACAATCAAGATCTGGAAGGTTTCAATCACTCCAAAAAGCTCCCTTGTGATGATCACCTCCCCAGGATCCTGCCCCTAGGCAACCACAGACCTACGACACTATATTTTGCTTTCCTAGAGTTTCACACAGATGAAATCACATAGTATCTAACTTTTTGTGATTGACTTTTTAAAAGATTTTATTTATTTGAGAGAGAGAGACTATGAGCAGGGGGAGGGGGCAGAGGAAGAGAAGAAGCAAACTACATGCTGAGCAGCCCAAGGTGGGGGGAGGTGCCCAGGGCTTGATCCCAGGACCCTGGGATCATGACCTGAGCCAAAGGCAGATGCTTAACCGATTGAGCCACCCAGGAAACCCTGTGATTGACTTCCACTTGACCTAATGTTTCTGAAATTCAACCTTGTTGTTGCATATATTAATATTTTGACCCCTTTAATTGCTGAGTTACCCCTTCTTCTTGTCAGTAATGGAGTGCTCTAAGTTCTAGTTGGGTACCCACAGCCCATTTAGAGACTACATTCCTTAGGTATGGCTGCAAAACTAAATTCACTCCAATGAGAGGTGGACAGGAATAGTATATGCAGTTTCCAGGCAAGTTGCTCCCTAATGGCAAGTTGTTCATCCTGAATTTCTCTTTCCTGCAAGCTGGAAAATTTGATAACCAGAGCAACCTTGGAAGCCATGTGGTCAGGGCGGTGGAACACCCCTATCGCCCTGACTCACTCACCTATGGACTGCTACAGGGGAAATAAATAAATTTCTGGCTTATGTAAGCCACTGTATTTTGGATCTCTTAGTTACAGCAGCCAAGTAATTAGCCTAACAAATGTGTTCCCCATGAAGCAGAGGTTATATATATATATATTTTTTAAGATTTTATTTATTTATTTGACAGAGAGATAGAGAGAGCACAAGTAGGCAGAGGGAGAGTGAGAAGCAGGCTCTCTGCTGAGCAGGGAGCCGGACGTGGGGCTCGATCCCAGGACCCTGGGATCATGACCTGAGCTGAAGGCAGCCGCTTAACCGACTGAGCCACCCAGGCGCCCCGATTATATTTTATTTTTCTTTGTAACCTCATCATGATTTAGCTCAGTGGTTTATATTGAATAAGCTTTCAGTAGCTATTTATTGGAATAAATATTGAATAAATGAGCAAATGAATTCCATATATGTGTAATGTTAACACTGAGAGAAATATTTAAAAATTTAAAATTCCACATAGCTTTTACTTTTTAAATGACATCAAATGAAAGTATGTTTTGCAAGGTTTGGCCTTGATACATCAAAATGCCTAAAACTAAAGTTGGTAATGTCAAAAGTGCAGAAAATGAGATGCTTTTCAAAAATGGTACCTATATAATAATGCTTTGGGTTTTTTTCAGTTTTTAAAGTATTATAGAATTATAAAATAATACAATCAAGGATAAATTATTATGGATTAACTATTTAAAGTAATTTTACATACAATTTTATACTTTTTTCTTTCCAAGAAAAGTGATCAATTTCCAAATCAGCTGAAACATTGCTACAACAATTAACTGAAATATGTTTCTTACCGGGTAATCAATATGAATCTAAGGGCTTGATCCCCCACTGAAATAAACTTGGTACCCTGCTGACAAAATCTGGACAAAACAATTCATAAATCTATCTTGCATTCCTTGTAAAAATTTGCTGTGTGAAAAATTATAAATACTTTAAAATGTTATTTAATTCATCTCTAGTTACTACAATTAACTTAAAGACCTAGGTCAAATTTTTTTTATAGCATAAAAATCAAAAAAATTTCATGTTGTTTTACAAATATGATTTTTAAAAGACTGTTGCTGTTCATGGCTAAACTACTTTGATGTCATTCCTTTTGCTATTAAAGCTTCAGTGAAAAGCCCTCTCTCTTTTTTTAAAGATTTGAGAGAGAGAGAGAGAGAGAGAGAGAGAGAGCATGCATGTGAGTAGGGGGAGGGGCAGAGAAGAGGCAGAGAATCTCAAGCAGACTCACTGCTGAGCTCAGAGCCCCATGTGTGGCTCCATCCCACACCCTGAGATCATGACCTGAGCCAAAATCAAGTGTCAGAGGCTTAAGCAACTGAGCCACCCAGGCACCCCCAAAAGCTCTCTTTTTAACGTAAAACCATTGATATTTAGTGTAGAGTCTAGATGTCAATATAGAAATACTGAGCTTTAGGGCTTACACTGACACTTGAGAATAGTGTCAGTGTCTTGTTTATACTGGAGAAGTTAAGCCAGTTCAGCTCTTAGGAAATCCTACAAAGGTTTCCCACTTGCTCTCACTCCACTGGGCTCTAAGGGTGCAGTTTTTTCTTAAGGTCAAACTAATCCTTAGCAACTATAATTGTGTGTTCTTACCACCAATTTACTTAGTAAAATTAAGTACTTGTTAGAGTAAATTCTAACTCTAAAAAATAGCAAATCAATCTCCTTCCCTAGTGAATGTTGTTTTAAATGTAATGATTGATTAGCATCCTTTTAATTTAATAAACTATAAATGGTATGTTCGCATTGCACTCACATTGATATCTCAAACTACTTACCATTCTTTCATTTAGGATAATGAAAAATCACTTAAGGCCATTTACATAGCTAGCATGTAAATTTAAAGTAGCTATTCATCACTAAAACATTACAGGCAATTATTAAAATGGCATTTCATTGTATAGGCTATGTCACTTTATTGTGCTTCACAGATATTGCTGCTTTTTTTTTTAACAAATTGAAGGTTTGTGGCAACCCTGAGTGGAGCAAGTCTCTTGGTGCCATTTTTCCAATAGCATCTGCCCACTTCATGTCTGTGTATCACATTTTGGTAGTTCCTGCAGTTATTCATTTGTTATGGTGATCCAGGATCAGTGATCTTTGGTGTTACTACTGTAATTGTTTTGGGGTGTCACAAAACACACCCATGTAAGATGACAAACTTAATAACAGTTGTGTGTTCTGGTTGCTCCACCCACTGGCCATTCCCCCCTCTTTCCCTCTCTCCTCAGGTCTCCCTATTCCCTGAGACCCAACAATATTGAAATTTGGCCAATTAATAACCCTACCATGGCTTCTAAGTGTTCAAGTGAAAGGAAGAACCATGTGTCTGTCACTTTAAATCAAAAGCTAGAAGTTATTACATTTAGTGAGGAAGTCATGTCAAAAACTGAGGCCAAAAGCTAGTCCTCTTGCACCAGTTAACCAAACTGAGCATGCAAAGGAAAAGTTCTTGAGGGAAATTAGAAATGCTACTCCAGTGAACACACGAATGAATGGTAAGACAGTGAACTAGCTTGATTGTTGATATGGAGAAAATCTGAGCAGTCTGAATAGAAGATCAAACCAGCCACATCATTCACTTAAGCCAAAGCCTCATCCAGAGCATGGCCCTAATTCTCTGCAATTCTATGAAAGCTGAGAGAGATGAGGAAGCTACAGAAGAGAAGTCTGAAGCTAGCAGAGGTTGGTTCATGAAGTTTAAGGAAAGAAACCATTTCCATAAAAGAGCAGTGCAAGGTTAAGCAGCAAATGCTGATGTAGAAGCTACAACAAGTGATCCAGATCTAGCCAAGATCATTAGTGATGGAGGCTACACTAAACAACAGATCTTCATGTAGATGAAACAGCTTCTATTGGAAGAAGACGCCACATAGGACTTTAACAGCTAGAGAGAAGTCAATACCTGGCTTCAAAACTTCAAAGGGCAGGCTGACTCTCTTACTAGGGGCTAATGTAGCTGGTTGAGGCTAATGCTCATTAACTGTTCTGAAAATCCTAGGGCCCTTAAGGATTACGCTAAATCTACTCTGCCTGGGCTCTATAAATGGGACAACAAATCCTGTCTACAACATGGTTTACTGAATATTTTAAGCCCTCTATTGAGACCTCCTGCTCAGAAAAAAAGATTCTTTTCAAAATATTACTGCTCATTGACAATGCACCTGGTCATCCAAGAGCTCTGATGGAGATGGACAAGATTAAAGTTTTCTTGCTAACACAACATGCATTCTGCAGTCCACAGATTAAGAAGTAATTTTGACTTTCAAGTCTTACTAATACTTTTCATAAGGCTATAGCTGCCATAGATAGTGACTCCTCTGATGGATTTTGGCAAAGTAAACTGAAAACTGAGTTATGGAAAGAAAAGTTTCCTTCTAGAAAGGATTCACCATTCTAGATGCCATTAAGAATATCTATGGTTCATGGGAAGAGGTCAAATATCAACATTAACAGGAATTTGGTAGGAGTTGATTCCAACCCTCATGGATAACTGTGAGGGATTCAAGACTTCAGTGGAGGAAGTCACTGCAGATGTGGTGGAAGCAGCAAGAGAACTAGAACGAGAAGAACCCAAAGATGTGAGTGAATTGCTGCAATCTCATGATAAAACTTGAACATATGAGGAGTTGCTTCTTATGGATAAGCAAAGAAAGTGGTTTCTTGAGATGGAATCTACTTGTGGTGAAGATCCTGTGAAGATTGTTGAAATGACAACAAAGGATTTAGACTATTACATAACCTTAGCAGGACCGACTCTAATTTTGAAAGAAGTTCTGTAAGTAAAATGCTATCAAACAACATCACATGCTACAGAGAAATAGTTTGTGAAAGAAAGAGTCAATAATGTGGCAAACTTCACTGTTGTCTTACTTTAAGAAGTTGCCACAGCAATCACCGCCTTCAGCAACCACCACCCTAATCAGTCAGTAGCCATCAGCCTCCAAGCAAGACCCTCCCCGAGCAAAAAGATTATGACTTGCCAAAAGTTCAAATGATGGTCAGCAGTTTTAGCAATAATTTTTTAATTAAGGTATGTACATTGCCTTTTTAGACATATTTCTATTGTATACTTAATAGACCATGTACACACAGTGTACATGTAACTTTTATATGTACTGGGAAACCAAAAAATTCATTTGACTTACTTTATTGCAATACTAGCTTTATTGCAGACGTCTGTAACCAAACCCACAGTATCTCTGAGGTATGCCTGTACTCAAAAATAGTTGTTCTAATGTGAATTTTAAGTAGGAAGTGAGTTAAATATATTCCCCATGTAATTTCTCCTTAAAAGCCCTAACAAACTGTTATTTGCAGAAGAATTTCAACAAATAATGATTATTTGCCCTACAATTAAAACTAGAATGGCTGCTTGACATTTAGAATTCAAAATGGAAAGTTCTTTTTATCCACCCTGTCTACCTTTGGGATTGCATTTGTCTTACTATTTGCCTGTGAGGGACTCAGCTCATTTTCCGACTTTGGGTCACAGAGCCTTGGAAAACTATTGTATAATTTGATAAATTACCCTTTTACTAAAAAGAGTTTGCCTAAGGACCTCCCTCTATTTGCCTTTGATTCTATTTGCCTCTTGGGTGGGGAAGAGGAAGAGGAGTAATGGCTGGAAGGGATGGGAACAGTGAAGATATGCTGGGAAGGGAGATATATAAGGTCAAGGTGAAAGCATTCATCTCCTATGTCTTCTAAGGCAGTGCTACTCTTGAGCTGGCGGAGAGGGACAAATTGTCCCAGGGGTAGTACACACCACCTGGAACTGACAAAAGGGATTAAGAATAATGATGGCTGGCTGTTGGCTCTCAGACTGTCATCTGTGTATTTGATACAACCAGATGCTTTCTTGGATTGACCAGATCAATTCCAGGCCCAACGAGCAAAAGAATCATAGAACAGAGCCATAGGATGTGAGAAGTGAAATGAACTGTGGATATTACTGCCCTGTTATGTAGAAGACCAAATATTTCCCGTGACTTGCCCAGATAACACACAGGGCAAGTGGCTGAGCTGGGAATCCAAGTGCCAGGCCCCTTAGTCCATATCCTCATATGCTACACAATATTCATAAGGTGGTCCCTATCTTTAGACCCTGTCTTCCTTCTGCAATCATGCCTAAAGCAATAGGGCCAATGGGGAGGTGAGAATGAGACTTGCTTTGCTCCCTGGCTCAAGCGTTCTGAGAAAGGTTGTTTTGGACTTTGAAACACTCTCCTCTCCTTCCCCAAATATCCTACTTCCTTTCCTTTTTTACTGTGCCTCATCTGGGCAACCTAGGGTATGGAGCAGAAAAATCTTGGAGTCCATGAAAAGGTGACATAGAAATCACTGCCACTAAGAAGCCTCAGAATCAGTCACTGAGGCATGCTATAAAGACTCTGATAATAAAATAACTTAATAAATCTAGGGGCATTTCATCCAAAAATTCCTCCACTCAGGAGGGTAAATTCTCACACCATCACTATGATAGGTCTTTATAAATGGGGCATTGCCGGGGCTCCTGGGTGGCTCAATGGGTTAAGCGTCTAATTCTTAACTTCAGCTCAGGTCATGATCTCAGGGATGTGAGATTGAGCCCCACACCCAGCTCCTCTGTCAGGCATGGAGCCTGCTTAAGATTCTCCCTCTCTAGAGGCACCTGGGTGGCCCAGTCAGTTGAGCATCCCACTTTTGGTTTCAGCTCAGGTTGTGATCTCAAAGTCATGGGATTGAGCCTTGCAAGGGGCTCTGCACTTAGTGCTGAGTCTGCTTCAGATTCTCTCTCTCTGCCTCCCTCCCCCTCTTCCCACCTTGCTTGCTCTCTCTCTCTATAATAAATGAACAAATAAAATCTTAAAAAAGAGATTCTCCTTCCCCCTCTCCCACTCCTTCCTCCCTCTCTTAAAAAATAAATAAACGGGGACACTTCAGGAGCTGCCCTCCCTTTTTTTCTCACAATTCCCACTGCAGACTGTTTTCTTATTGAGACCTGCAACTAACTGGCCTTACTATCAATAGGTCTGCCCATATTTACCAGTTTGCAAATCCTATGAAATTTGTCTTTTCTTATTAATAAACATGAATGGTAATCAGTCATATTAAAAATGAGATCATCTTGAAAAATGAGATTCTGTAAAATCAATGTTCCAATGACCACTCTACCTGGGCCATCTATAGTACTCTTCTCCCCTTATGGGATTTTTAGCAATAACTTTTATCTATTGAATGTTTCCTCTGTGCCAGCATGATTTAAAGTATTTTTCATGCAAGACTCATTTATATCTTGCAATAACTGCATGGGGTAGGTTCTGATATTATCTCATTTTACAGATGAGGAAACTGACTTACAGAGGTTAAGTACAATCATTTGTCAAGTGCCACACCTAGTAACTAACAGAGCCAGGATCTGAACAGGGGCAGCCCTGTTCCATGCCTGTTTCCTATTAACCATGTTACACTACTTCTCTAGAGGTCAGCTATTCTTCAATAGCTGTGTGTATGTGTGTGTGTGTGTGTAATATGATATAGTTGAAAAGAGCACAGATTTTAAAGTCAACACAAGACTGAGCTTAATCCCAGCTCCTCCTCTATATGTTATTTGCTTTAAACAAGTTCTAAATGACAGTTTTCTCACCTATAAAATGAGAACAGAAATGACTACCTCACTGAGTTAAGGAACTACATAGGAAATGTATGGAAAGAATCTAGGTGTGCATGACTCCTAGCAGGTGCCCAACATAAATTAGCAACCTCTCTTCCCTCTGGTTCTGACCCGATTATTTAATCTGACTGATGTGGTCAGTCCATTCTCATTAATGTAAACCTTAAGACAAGAAGGGTTAGAGCACATTATGGAAATTATATAAAGTACTTCCTTTCAGCCTGATTCTTTGGCTTCCAGACTCTTAGGTGTTTCATTACTGTCAGAAGCATGAAAGCAGTCCTTGGGATCTGGCTTTTCAATGAGAAAAAGATGAGGTAGGAAAGGACACAGATTGACCAGTATGTAAAATTTTGGTGTATATTTTTGTTTCTTGTATTTCTCTAGTCTCAATATCTTAAGCTGTTTGCCCTGGGCATCTTCCTCTCTAGCACATATGCTCAGTATCACAAGAATAACACAGCCCGTCGCCCCCTTCAGTGTTTGTTTTTTTGCATTTGTTAAAAATGTTAAGAGGTTTTGACTGATAAGAAAGGCAATGATCCTTTTCAACCCAAGCTAATTTATATTATTTCTAGCTCAAAAGTTGTCTAATGTAAAGGACTTGTCCAAAAGTATCCAGGTTTATCAAAAAGAGCACATTTTCCAGTTCCAAAATGAGAAGTGAAACCTATTGTAGCCAGCTGGGCGGAGCCTCCCACACTCCACGGCATAGGACAGAACAGGCTCTGTCAGGGTGAGGGCTGAGGATCTGGAAGGTGCTCAGCTCTCCAGCTCTTGGCCACAATGTGGGGATATGTCAGGAGAGCTTCAAGAGACTGAATTTTGTGTGACTACTGGGGAAGTGTATTTGTTGCCTGTACAATCACCAATGGAAACTTTACTTTGGGAAAGCGTCATAGGGAATATGGATGGTCAACCTGTTTACTTCTAGAGAGGACACTATGTCTCACTTGTCTTAACACGTGCTATATGTATCAGTTAGCAGTGCTCTTAGTGCACTACTAACCGAAAATCATCACAGTTTTCATTGAGACAAACCCTAACCTTTCCATGATGTCACAGAATTGCACAGGTGGAAAATGCATCATCCCAGTCCCTGCCTCCCTCCACACAGCGAGTATTTAATGTATCTGGGGCAGAGTATTGTCAGTGTGCTTCTCAAGTGTCTTCAAGCAAATACTCTCTACTGTTTGGTGATCCAACATTGATCTGGCACACTATTATGTCTTAGAATGGGTGAGTGAATTGTATCTGTAAGTAGGAAAAGAGGATATAGAAGAAAAGATGAGAACACCTTCACTGAAGTAGCAGAATACAAAGAGCATGGATTTTAAAGCCACAGAAGGTGGTTCCAGCTCTGTCACTTGCTAGCTGTGTCACATTGTACAAATAATTTAACCTCTGAGCCTCAATTTCTTCATCTATAAAATGGGGATAATACATAAATTGGGGTCATAAATAGTGCTAAAAATAGGTATCTACTATTACTGAGTGCTTACTATGTACAGCATTTGTCCCAGCACTTTATGTATTCGTTTAGTATTCAAAACAACTCTAAGGAATAGATTTTATTGCAATCTTGACTTTACAATGAGGAACTGAGGCACAATAATTGACAAAGCAGTAGCCATTACTATGAATAACCGTGGTGTCATTAATATTGTTGGGATTTAAAAGCATTAATATCTAATAATAAAAGCAAGTAAAACCAACAGGAATTTCTTCATTTAAAAAATACCATGAACGCAAGATATATATAGGGAAAAAACTGAGTAGGGGTAAGATAAATCACTCTAGATTTACACTTGATTTCCTCTCCCTTTATCTCTTTCTCCAAAATGATACGTCATCATGAAAACCATTTGCTATAAATGAGCCTTATGGTCTAAACAGCTCTCTTAAAAGCGATTGGAAAGTGAAATTACGGGGGGCGGAGCAAGATGGCGGAGAAGTAGGAGACCTGGATTTCATCTCCTCTCAGGAATTCAGCTGGATAGGGATCAAACCATTCTGAACACCTACAAACTCAACAGGAGATTGAAGAAAAGAATAGCAACAACTCTCTCATCAGAAAAGCAATCACTTTCTGGAAGGTAGGACGTGCGGAGAAGTGAATCCGAGGTGATATTCAGGAGGATAGACGGCGGGGGAGGGGCCTCAGTCGGCTGCTTCTGGCAAGTGATAGAACCACGAAGCACAGAATCGGAACTTTTAAAAGTCTGCTCCGCTGAGGGACGTCACTCTGGTGGCTAAGCGGGGGGTGGAACCCTCCGGGACAGTGTGGTCTCCGGACCCTCGGGGTCACAGAAAGACCAGGGGTGCCTGAGTGTGGCAGACCTCCCAGGTAACGGAGCAGGGAAGCCGGCTGCAGAGGCGGAGCCCAGGCGCGGGCTCTCAGCTCGGGGTTGCCATAAACCGTGATCTGCGGCACAGTCGGGCCCCTGCTCCTCCAGCAGGGACCCAACAAGCGGCAGATCTGGGGAGACACACCTTCCTCCCCAGGGAGGAGCCGCGCGGGAGTGCACCGCAGGGATCTGCTGGGTTTGGAGACTCCACCCGGGGTCGGGTGCCAGAGATAGAAACGCGCGGTCACAGGCCGGGCGAGCACGGAGTACGGCCAGAGACCAGGGAGACGGGAGTGACTGACGGCTTTTCTCTGGGGGCTCACTGAGGAGCAGGGCCCCGAGTTCTCGGCTCCTCCGGGGCGGAGATTGGGAGGCCGCCATTTTCACTCTCTGCCTCCAAAGCTGTACGGAAAGCTCGCAGGGAACAAAAGCTCTGGAGAGCAACCCCAGCAGATTACTTAGCTCAGACCGGGCAAGGGCGGGGCACTTCCGCCTCCGGCAAAGACATTTGGGAACCACGGCAACAGGCCCCTCCCCCAGAAGATCAGCGAGAACAGCCAGCCAAGACCAAGTTTACCGATCAATGAGAACGGCAGAACTCCAGCGCTAGGGGAATACTGCACATAGAATTCATGGCTTTTTTACCATGATTCTTTAGTCTTTGAAAGTTAACTTTTTTTGTTTTTTAACTGTCTTTTTTTCTTTTTTCTTTTTTTTTTTAATTTTTCTTTTTCCCGTTTTCAACCAACATCTTATCAATCCCTTTTTTAAAAAACATTTTTATTTTTCATTTTTAGAGTCATATTCTATCCCTTCATAGTAGTTACCCATATTTTTGGCATAAATATATAAGTTGTTCTCTCTTTAAAATTTTGAGATAGTTTCTTCTAACAGATCAAAATATACCCTAAATCTCTAGTATTTGGTTTTTTCTACTCCCCTGACTGATCACATTCTCTCCCTTTTTTTTTCTTTTTTTAAATCCTCTTCTTTCTTTTTTCAAACAATTTCTTATCAATTCCTTTTGTAAAATTTTTTATAATTTTCATCTTTACAGTCATATTCCATCCCTTCATCATATCAACCCTTATTTTTGTACATATATAAGTTTTTCTTTCTTTAAAATTTTGGGCGGCACTTTCTTCTAACAGACAAAAATACACCCCAAATCTAGTGTGTGGCACTGATCTATATACCAGCCTGATCATATTTGATCACATTCTGGTTTTTGTTGTTGTTGTTGTTTTGTGTTGTTTGTTTTTGTTTGTTTTTATCTTTATCTTTTCTTTTTCTTTTTTTTTTCTTTTTCTTTTTTCTCTCTTTCCCTTTCTTTTCCCACTGCTTCAGGTCTTTTCTGATTTGTTTAGAGTATATTTTCTGGGGACGTTGTTACTCTGCTAGCATTTTGTTCTCTCATTAATCTATTCTCCTCTGCACAAAATGACAAGATGGAAAAAATCACCTTAACAAAAAGAACAAGAGGTAGTACCAACTGCCAGGGACCTACTCAATACGGACATTAGTACGATGTCAGATCTAGAGTTCAGAATCATCACTTTAAAGATACTAGCTTGAGAAAAGCATGAAAGGTATTAGAGAAACCCTTTCTGGAGAAGTAAAAGAACTAAAATCTAACCAAGACGAAATCAAAAAGGCTATTAATGAGGTGCAATCAAATATGGGGGCTCTAACTGCTAGGATAAATGAGGCAGAAGAGAGAATCAGTGATATAGAAGACCAAATGATGGAAAATAAAGAAGCTGAGAAAAAGAGAGATAAACAACTACTGGATCACGAGGGCAGAATTCGAGAGATAAGCGATACCGTAAGACGAAACAACATTAGAATAATTGGGATCCCAGAAGAAGAAGAAAGAGAGAGAGGGGCAGAAGGTATAATGGAGCAAATTATAGCAGAGAACTTCCCTAATTTGGGGAAGGAAACAGGCATCAAAATCCAGGAAGCACAGAGAACCCCTCTCAAAATCAATAAAAATAGGTCAACATCCCAACATCTAATAGTAAAACTTACGAGTCTCATAGACAAAGAGAAAATCCTGAAAGCAGCTCGGGAGAAGAAGAGATATGTAATGTACAATGGTAGAAACATTAGACTGGCAACAGACCTATCCACAGAGACCTGGCAGGCCAGAAAGGACTGGCAGGATATATTCAGAGCACTAAATGAGAAAAATATGCAGCCAAGAATACTATATCCAGCTAGGCTGTCACTGAAAATAGAAGGAGAGAGAAAAAGCTTCCAGGACAAACAAAAACTAAAGGAATTTGCAAACACAAAACCAGCCCTACAGGAAATCTTGAAAGGGGTCCTCTAAGCAAAGAGAGAGCCTAAAAGCAACATAGACCAGAAAGGAACACAGACAATATACGGTAACAGTCACCTTACAGGCAATACAATGGCACTAAATTCCTATCTTTCAACAGTTACCCTGAATGTAAATGGGCTAAATGCCCCAATCAAAAGACACAGGCTATCAGACTGGATTAAAAAAGACCCATCAATATGCTGTCTGCAAGAGACTCATTTTAGAACCAAAGACACCCCCAGATTGAAAGTGAGGGGGTGGAAAACCATTTACCATGCTAATGGACACCAAAAGAAAGCTGGGGTGGCAATCCGTATATCAGACAAATTAGATTTTAAACCAAAGACTGTAATAAGAGATGAGGAAGGACATTATATCCTACTTAAAGGGTCTTTCCAACAAGAAGATCTAACAATTGTAAATATCTATGCCCCTAACATGGGAGCAGCCAATTATATAAGGCAATTAACAACAAAAGCAAAGAAACACATTGACAACAATACAATAATAGTGGGGGACTTTAACACCCCCCTCACTGAAATGGACAGATCATCTAAGCAAAAGATTAACCAGGAAATAAAGACTTTAAATGACACACTGGACCAAATGGACTTCACAGACATATTCAGAACATTCCATCCCAAAGCAACGGAATACACATTCTTCTCTAGTCCCCATGGAACATTCTCCAGAATAGATCACATCCTAGGTCATAAATCAGGTCTCAACCGGTACCAAAAGATTGGGATCATTCCCTGCCTATTTTCAGACCACAATGCTTTGAAACTAGAACTCAATCACAAGAGGAAAGTCGGAAAGAACTCAAATACATGGAGGCTAAAGAGCATCCTACTGAAGAATGAATGGGTCAACCAGGAAATTAAAGAAGAATTAAAAAAATACATGGAAACCAATGAAAATGAAAACACAACTGTTCAAAATCTTTGGGATGCAGCAAAGGCAGTCCTAAGAGGAAAGTATATAGCAATACAAGCCTTTCTCAAGAAACAAGAAAGGTCTCAAGTACACAACCTAACCCTCCACCTAAAGGAGCTGGAGAAAGAACAGCAAATAAAGCCTAAACCCAGCAGGAGAAGAGAAATCATAAAGATCAGAGCAGAAATCAATGAAATAGAAACTAAAAGAACAGTAGAACAGATCAATGAAACTAGGAGCTGGTTCTTTGAAAGAATTAACAAGATTGAAAAACCCCTGGCCAGACTTATCAAAAAGAAAAAAGAAATGACCCAGATCAACAAAATCATGAATGAAAGAGGAGAGATCACAACCAACACCAAAGAAATACAAACAATTATAAGAACATATTATGAGCAACTCTATGCCAGCAAATTAGATAACCTGGAAGAAATGGATGCATTCCTAGAGATGTATCAACTACCAAAACTGAACCAGGAAGAAATAGAAAACCTGAACAGACCTATAACCACTAAGGAAATTGAAGCAGTCATCAAAAATCTCCCAAAAAACAAAAGCCCAGGGCTGGATGGCTTCCCAGGGGAATTCTACCAAACATTTCAAGAAGAATTAATACCTCTTCTTCTAAAACTGTTCCAAAAAAAATAGAAATGGAAGGAAAACTTCCAAACTCGTTTATGAGGCCACCATTACCTTGATCCCAAAACCAAAGACCCCATCAAACAGGAGAATTACAGACCAATATCCTTGATGAACATGGATGCAAAAATTCTCACCAAAATACTAGCCAATAGGGTCCAACAGTACATTAAAAGGATTATTCACCACGACCAAGTGGGATTTATCCCTGGGCTGCAAGGTTGGTTCAACATCCGCAAATCAATCAATGTGATACAATACATTAACAAAAGAAAGAACAAGAATCATATGATCCTCTCAATAGATGCAGAAAAAGCTTTTGACAAAGTACAGCATCCTTTCTTGATCAAAACTCTTCAGAGTATAGGCACAGAGGGTACATACCTCAATATCATAAAAGCCATCTATAAAAAACATACAGCAAATATCATTCTCAATGGGGAAAAACTGAGAGCTTTCCCCCTAAGGTCAGGAACGCGGCAGGGATGTCCACTATCACCACTGCTATTCAATATAGTATTGGAAGTCCTAGCCACAGCAATCAGACAACAAAAAGAAATCAAAGGCATCCAAATTGGCAAAGAAGAAGTCAAACCCTCACTCTTTGCAGATGATATGATACTTTATGTGGAAAACCCAAAAGACTCCACCCCAAAACTGCTAGAACTCATACAGGAATTCAGTAAAGTGGCAGGATATAAAATCAATGCACAGAAATCAGTGGCATTCCTATACACCAACAACAAGACAGAAGAAAGAGAAATTAAGGAGTCAATCCCATTTACAATTGCACCCAAAACCATAAGATACCTAGGAATAAATCTAACCAAAGAGACAAAGGATCTGTACTCAGAAAACTATAAAATACTCATGGAAGAAATTGAGGAAGACACAAAGAAATGGAAAAACGTTCCATGCTCATGGATTGGAAGAACAAATATTGTGAAGATGTCAATGCTACCTAGAGCAATCTACACATTCAATGCAATCCCCCATCAAAATACCATCCACTTTTTTCAAAGAAATGGAACAAATAATCCTAAAATTTGTATGGAACCAGAAAAGACCCCGCATAGCCAGAGGAATATTGAAAAAGAAAAGCAAAGCTGGAGGCATCAGAATTCCGGACTTCCAGCTCTATTACAAAACTGTCATCATCAAGACAGTATGGTACTGGCACAAAAACAGACACATTGGAACAGAATAGAGAGCCCAGAAATGGATCCTCAACTCTATGGTCAACTCATCTTTGACAAAGCAGAAAAGGATGTCCAATGGAAAAAAGTCTCTTCAACAAATGGTGTTGGGAAAATTGGATAGCCACATGCAGAAGAATGAAACTGGACCATTTCCTTACACCACACACAAAAATAGACTCCAAATGGTTGAAAGACCTTAATGTGAGACAGGAGTCCATCAGAATCCTAAAGGAGAACACAGGCAGCAACCTCTCTGACCTCAGCCAAAGCAACTTCTTCCCAGAAACATCGCCAAAGGCAAGGGAAGCAAGGGCAAAAATGAACTATTGGGACTTCATCAAGATAAAAAGCTTTTGCAAAGCAAAGGAAACCGTCAACAAAACCAAAAGACAACCGACAGAATGGGAGAAGATATTTGCAAATGACATATCAGATAAAGGGCTAGTATCCAAAATCTATAAAGAACTTATCAAACTCAACACCCAAAGAACAAAGAATCCAATCAAGAAATGGGCAGAAGACATGAACAGACATTTTTCCAAAGAAGACATCCAAATGGCCAACAGACACATGAAAAAGTGCTCAATATCGCTCGGCATCAGGGAAATCCAAATCAAAACCTCAATGAGATACCACCTCACACCAGTCAGAATGGCTAAAATTAACAAGTCAGGAAACGACAGATGTTGGCGGGGATGCGGAGAAAGGGGAACACTCCTACACTGTTGGTGGGAATGCAAGCTGGTGCAGCCACTCTGGAAAACAGTATGGAAGTTCCTCAAAAAGTTGAAAATAGAGCTACCATATGATCCAGCAATTGCACTACTGGGTATTTACCCCAAAGATACAAAAATAGGGATCCGAAAGGGTATGTGCACCCTGATGTTTATAGCAGCAATGTCCACAATAGCCAAACTGTGGAAAGAGCCAAGATGTCCATCGACAGATGAATGGATAAAGAAGGTGTGGTATGTGTATACACACACACACACACACACACACACACACACAATGGAATATTATGCAGCCATCAAAAGGAATGAGATCTTGCCATTTGCAACAACATGGCTGGAACTGGAGGGTATTATGTTGAGCGAAATAAGTCAAACAGAGAAAGACATGTATCATATGACCTCACTGATATGAGGAATTCTTAATCGCAGGAAACAAACTGAGGGTTGCTG
Organism: Mirounga leonina; assembly: GCF_011800145.1. Classification (NCBI taxonomy): domain Eukaryota; kingdom Metazoa; phylum Chordata; class Mammalia; order Carnivora; family Phocidae; genus Mirounga; species Mirounga leonina. The sequence goes on along the minus strand of NW_023270734.1, from coordinate 979,944 downwards.
GAGTGGGGGGTGGGGTGGGAGGGATGGGGTGACTGGGTGATAGACACTGGGGAAGGTATGTGCTCTGGTAAGTGCTGTGAATTGTGCAAGACTATTGAATCTCAGAACTGTACCTCTGAAACAAATAATGCAATATATGTTAAGAAAAATAAAAAAGAAGAAGAAGAAGGTAGCAGGAGGGGAAGAATGAAGCGGGGGAAATCGGAGGGGTAGACAAACCATGAGAGACGATGGACTCTGAAAAACAAACTGAGGGTTCTAGAGAGGAGGGGGGTGGGAGGATGGGTTAGCCTGGTGGTGGGTATTGAGGAGGGCACATTCTGCATGGAGCACTGGGTGTTATGCACAAACAATGAATCATGGAGCACTACATCTAAAACTAATGATGTAATTAATGTATGGGGATTAACATAAGAATAATAAATAAATAAATAAATAACAACAACAAAAAAAGACAGTGAAATTACTTGCAGGTCCTAGTGAGAACAGAGAAAATGGATGCGGGAAAGTATAAACAAAATAATTTTCCAAAATGGTCCGAAACTGAAACATAAGAGTTTCCAAATTGAAAGGCACTAGCACAATGAACAAGAAAACACCAACACCAAGTCACATCATCATGGAAATTTAAGAACATCAGAAGGGGGACGCCTGGGTGGCTCAGTTGGTTAAGCGACTGCCTTCGGCTCAGGTCATGATCCTGGAGTCCCAGGATCAAGCTCCACATAGGGCTCTCTGCTCAGCAGGGAGTCTGCTTCTCCCTCTGACCCTCCCCTCTCTCGTGTTCTCTCTCTCATTGTCTCTCTCAAATAAATAAAAATCTTAAAAAAAAAGGGGGGGTGCACCTGGGTGGCTCAGTCCGTTAAGCATCTGCCTTCGGCTCAGGTCATGATCCCAGGGTCCTGGGATCGAGCCCCGCATCAGGCTCCTTGCTCTGCAGGAAGCCTGCTTCTCCCTCTCCCTCTGCTGTTCCCCCTGCTTGTGTTCCCTCTCTCTCTCTGTCAAATAAATAAATAAAATCTTTTAAATAATAATAATAATAATAAAGAACATCAGAAGGAAGAGAAGACCCTAAAATCTTCCCAAAACGACAAACAAGCAAACCAACTGCTTGCAAAGGGTCAAGTGTCAAATCTGACATTAGATTTGGGGAGGCATCAAACTCCCCAACAACAGAGGAAACTAGACAACAATGGTGAAATTTCTTCAAAAGTTTGAGGCAAAATTATTTCCAACCTAAAACATTACACCCAAATTACCAATTTTTTCAAATATTTTATGAAAATCAAAGGCTCAAGAATTTTACCTCCTCTGTATTCTTTTTCAGGAAACTACTAGGGAATCTGCTCCACAAAAAAGAAGTAGTAAATGAAGAAAAAGGAAATCTTGAGATAAAGAAAATAGAGGATATAGGAGACTAAGGAAATCCCAAGGAGTTAGTGAAAGAATGTTCCAGAATGACAGCTGTGCAACAGCCCTGGACAGCAAGGCTACATTTCAGCAGGAAGACTGAAAGCAATTGGAGAGAAATCTCCAGAGAGGGGGAAAATGGGCTTGATTGATTTGCTGTAAGTTACCTTTTAGTTGTTTGACAGGTATGTTACAGCATTAGAGAAAAATATATAGTGATAGATACACAGAAACTAAGCAAATAAGAATACAAGCAAGGTAATTATTAATTCTAGGAAGAATAAAGAGCTACAAAAAAAGAAACAAAGTATACTACCTGAATGAAAAGACTTATGTAGTCCTGTTCATGTAAACAATAACTGCTGATTTAGACAAAAATTCAAATTTCACTCTATAGGGAAGATGGGAGACGAGGTGTGGGGAGGGTGGGCACCATAACTATAGCCCCACCTACCAAAATATCCAGTTGACATTGTCTAGCATTCATAAACCAAGCAACTGGGTTCAAGTATATTACTTCCAATGTTGAAAAGCAGATAAAAGAATTCAATTTGGCTGCCACTGTGTCATCAGTTTGGGAAGTGAAGAGGGATAGTAGGGGAGTGTTGTTTTTCACAAGACTTTAGGGTTTTTTTTTATTGAGATGTAACTGATATATAACATTATATTAGTTCCAGGTGTATGGACTTCAGGTTTTTTAATTTCAAAATATGTAAATATGCTCATGTACTACCTTACATATGAAAAAAATAATACATTTATAAAGGAGTTGGTAGCCTTCATCAGAGATGCTATATTAACTTTAAGAAGCTGCTTTTAGAACCACATTAAATGATTCCAATCTGATGGCTAAAGATTATAATTTTGCTCTTGTAAAAAAAAATCCTGAATTTAGAAAGTTAATTTTAGTGCCTCAAACTGATGGAAAAGAAGCAGAAAAATTAAGGATGAGAGATATTCAATAAGAGAAGGAGAAAATAAGTTAGAAAAAAACTTGAAAAGGAAGTAACAGTGAAAGCCAAGGAACTGTGGAAACATTTATGTACTTAGTAGGAAGTGGGAAAGAAGACAGACTCACAGAGAGACCTGTGCTGGTCATCCACAGGCACAAACAGAAAGCAATGTGAAGGAAAAGATTTAATGAGGGCAAAAAAAGCATTTTTAAATTTATTGGTAACTTGATTTCAAACTAACTCCTATAAAGGTTTATTTTTTTCCTTTTGAGCCTAAGAAAGGAGACTCATGAAATTATATGAATATTAATAATCCATATATTAATGGATTATTGAATATATATGAACTATATATTTGAATTATAATTAAAGAGAATAGAACCAACACATTCTGAGAGGGAAAAAGAACATTTCTAAAGAGGCTGAGAGATCTTCCCCAGTGTGTATGTAACAGGGGATTCCCATGCTGGAGAGCAGTCTTCTCTGGAAGAGAGGAGGATGTAGGGCAAATGAAGATCTGGGAAAAAGATCTTGGAAGTGTAGGGGTTTTTTTCTTCCCTAACTGGAAACAGGTTTAACTCCTTTCCTTCTATATTTTAATAACTATTTGTGCTACATAAATTTCCAAATGTTTGGAGTTTCTAGGTAAAGTGGTATTTAAAGCCTCATTTCCATGCATCCAATGCATTGTGAAATTGGAAAGCCTGTCTAACACTGTGGAAACTATAGGTCACAGGTAGATCATTCAAAAGCCAAAGTTGCCATTTTGATGCCATCATTATTTATGGTACCAGAAGTCTGAAGCCCTTTCAACTGTGTGGAAAAAAGGAAGAAAAAATGCATTATCCTTTCTATAAGGGAAATGTAGATGAGAGAGACCTGCTTACTTTACAATAATTACACAGTGATTTATTTTTTAATCATTTCTAATTATAGTCACAAGAATTCTAGGAATAAAAGTAGCCCTGGTCTGCCATATGCTTTTCCCCCTTAAGTTCTGGGCCTGTCTTCTGAAGAGGAGGAGCAAGGCAAGTCTTTCTTAGAGATCCTACTAGCTTCCTACACCCAACTTTTGTCTCATCATTGCTCTTTGCCTGCTTTCCAGCTGGCTCATAAGTTGTCTCTAAGCAACACCCTTCTGGAGACTAATTACAGCAAAAGGTACCACATAAATTAATTGATTTTAGTTGAATATGACTGAAAATAAACATGAATATAGGAAATATATAAAATTGTTTTTCCTTTAGATAAAAACCATATGATCATTTCAATAGATGCAGAAAAAGCATTTGACAAAGTACAACATCCATTCATGATTAAAAACCCTCAAAAAAGTAGGTTTGCAGATGACATGATACTCTACATAGAAAAACTAAAAGACTCCACCAAAAAACTGCTAGAACTGATAAATGAATTCAGTAAAGTTGCAAGATACAAAGTCAATGTACAGAAATCTGTTGCATTTCTATATGCCAATAATGAAGCAGCAGAAAGAGAATTTAAGAAAATAATCCCATTTTACAACTGCACCAAAAATAATAAGATAACTAGGAACACACCTAACCAAAGAGGCAAAAGACTCATACTCTGAAAACTATAAAACACTGATGAAGGAAATTAAAGATGACGCAAAGAAATGGAAAAGCACTGCATGCTCAGGGAATGGAAGAACAAATATTGTTAAAATGTCTACTGCCCAGTGCAATCCCTATCAAAATACCAACAGCCTTTTTCACAGAACTAGAACAAGCAATCCTAAAATTTGTATGAAACCACAAAAGACCTCAAATAGCCAAAGCAATCTTGAAAAAGGAAAGCAAAGTTGGAGACATCACAATTCTAGACTTCAAGTTATAATACAAAGCTGTAGTAATCAAAACAGTATGATACTGGCACAAAATAGAAATGTAGATCAATGGAATAGAATAGAGAACCCAGAAATAAACCTACAAGTATATGGTCAATTAATCTTTGACAAAGCAGAAAAGAATATCCAATGGGTGGAAAGGCAGTCTCTTTAATAAATGGTATGGGGAAAACTGGATAGCAATAAGAAAAAGAAAGAAACTGGACCACTTCCTTACACAATACACAAAAATAAATCCCAAATGGATTAAAGACCGAAATGTGAGACCTGAAACCATTAAAATCCTAGAAGAGGACACAAGCAATAACTTCTTTGACATTGACCATAGCTACTTTTTTCTAGATATGTCTTCTGAGGCAAGGGAAACAAAAGCAAAAATAAACTATTGGGACTACATCAAAGTAAAAAGCTTCTGCACAGTGAAGGAAACAATCAACAAAACTAAAGGGCAACCTATGGAATGGGAGAAGATATTTGCAAATGAAATATTCGATAAAGGGTTAGTATCCAAAATATATAAAGAAATTATCAAACTCAACACCTAAAAAACAAATAATACAATTTAAAAATGGGCAGAAGACATAATTACACATTTTTCTGCAGAAGACGTATAGAAGATGGCCAACAGACACATGAAAAGATGCTCATCATCACTTACTATCAGGGAAATGCAAATCAAAACTACAATGAGATATCACTTCACCCCTGTCAGGATGGTTAAAGTCAACAACACAGGAAACAACAGGTATTGGTGAGGATGCGTAGAAATAGGAACCCTCTTGCACTGTTGTTGGGAATGGAAACTGGTACAGTCACTCTAGAAAACAGTATGGAGGTTCCTCAAAAATTTAAGAACGGAATTATACTACAATCCAGCAATTGCACTACTGGGTATTTACCCAAAGAATACAAAACACTATTTCAAAGGGAAACACGTACCCTTTTGCTTATAGCAGCATTATTTACAATAGCGAAATTATGGAAGCATTCCAAATGTCTACCGACTGATGAATGGATAAAGATGTGGTGTATGTGTGTATGTATATATACATACACTGGAATATTACTCAGCCATAAAAAATTAAATCTTGCCATTTGCAATGACAAGGATGGAGCTAGGATGTATTATACTAAGCAAAACCAGTCAGAGAAAGACAAATACTATATGATTTCACTCATATGTGGAATTTAAAAACAAAACAGATGAACATAGGGGGGAAAAGAGAGAGGCAAACCATAAAATAGACTCCTAACTATAACTATAGAGAACAAACTGAGGGTTGCTGGAGGGAAGGTGGGTGGGGAATGGGTTATATTGGTGATGGGTATTAAGGAGGGCACTTGTGATGAGCATTGGGTGTTATTTGTAAGTGATGAATCACTAAATTCTACTCCTGAAACTAATATTACACTATATGTTAACCAACTGGAACTTAAATAAAAACTTGAAACTACAAAAAAAGAGAAGTGGTGGGGCGCCTGGGTGGCTCAGTTGGTTAAGCGGCTGCCTTCGGCTCAGGTCATGATCCTGGAGTCCCGGGATCGAGTCCCGCATTGGGCTCCCTGCTCGGCAGGGAGTCTTCTTCTCCCTCTCCCACTCCCCGTTTGTGTTCCCTCTCTCGCTGTGTCTTTCTCTGTCAAATAAATAAATAAAATCTTAAAAAAAAAAAAAAGAGAGAAGTGGTGTATATGTGTGTGTGTGTGTATACACACACACATACAATAGAATATAAAAAAGAATGGAATTTTGCCGTTTGCAACAACATCTATGGAGGTAGAGAGTATAATGCTAAGCAAAGTAAGTCAGTAGAGAAAGACAAGTACCAAATGATTTCACTCATATGTGGAATTTAAGAAACAAAACAAATAAGGAAAGAAAAAAAGAGAGAGAGAGAGACAAATCAAGAAACAGATTTTTTTTTTTTTAAAGAAAGAATCTTAAGCAGCCTCCATGCCCAGTGCAGAGCCTGACACATGGCTTGATCTCAGGACTCTGAGATCATGACCTAAGCCAAAATCAGGGTTGGGTGCTTAACTGACTGAGGCACCCAGGTGCCCCAAGAAACAGATTCTTAATTATAGAGAACAAACTGATGGTTACCAGAGGGGACGTAGGTGGGGAGATGGGTGAAATAGGTGATGGGGATTAAGGGGTGCACTTGCTGTGATGAGCACCAGGTGATGTATGAAAGTGTTGAATCACTATATTGTGCACTTGAAACTAATAAAACATTGAATGTACAAGTATATGTACATATTCCATGGAATACTTTTCCACATTAGAAAATCTCTGATTATAAGTCAAAAAGCTTGGATTAAATTTTGTAAATTTAGGTTAGCATGTAATTTACATTGTTATGACTAAAACCCAAGCCATGTTCTTGCTGGGAATTGGTTCTTACTAAAATACCAGTGGTCCTCACATTCCTAGAGGATGTTCAGACAATTCAGTCAATTTTATTTTTCCATCATGGAAGACTTCCTTAATAAAATGATAGAAAAAGTGAATTTATTCCACAAATATTTGTTAAGCACCATCTTCTGGGTGTTGGGGGTTTAGCAGTAGGCCAAAACATACAGAAAGTCCTACATTAATGAAAACTACTTTGAAAAGGAAGAAAGCAGGGAAGGAAAGTCAATGTAAAAGTAGACTTCTTTTTACAGAAATGTGCTAGTTAGCTATATTCAGATATTTGCTGTGCAAAATATTCTTGGAGTTGGAAATCAGGTTGAAGATTGGTTAATTTATGTGGCTAAAATTCACTAGATTATAATGAAAGAAATTAAATTATTCAGTAACAACTGGAGTATATATTTAGTTATGGAGGAAACATATATAGTGTTCAGATTTTACTTCCTATACCATAAAGAGCCTACACATAATGTATTACCTTATATGCTAATTCCTATATCATAACATGGTTCTACTTCAATGTGGCAAAATCTGTATTTCTGGAACATGTTTTTTTTTTTTTTTAAGATTTTTATTTATTTATTTGACAGAGAGAGACACAGCGAGAGAGGGAACACAAGCAGGGCGAGTGGGAGATGGAAAGCAGGCTTCCCGCGGAGCAGGGAGCCCGATGTGGGGCTCCATCTGAGGACCCTGGGATCATGACCTCAGCCGAAGGCAGATGCTTAACGACTGAGCCACCCAGGAACATGTTTTTTTATATACTTTCAGTGCTAATATCTGAGATTAATCAACTACTATCAGCCTCAGGAAGTATCATATCTATTATACAAGAATTCTCCACTTATTCCCACATAGCAGCAGCTACAATAACAACAAAAAGGACAACAGACCCACAGTCATGACAATTATTCAGATTTTAAAGAGGGGGTGGAGAGGTGAAAAGGGATGAGCAAAGAACTGTCCAATAACCAATGGCTTCTATACAGGATTCCTCCTTGATCTCCCCTTGCTAGGCAGATGACAACAAGAAGGGGAGTGAAGTAGTGGGCAGTGAGGGAGTCAGGGTCAGCATGGGAGATACTCTGGCACAGTGGCTTTGGGAATCAACGTTCCTTCTAAATTCTTCATTAAATGAGGAATAATACAGCTAATAGAATAAGGTGGGGCTGTTCTTAATCAAGGCAGAGAACAGAGAGAATTCTACATGGCCCAGCACTTAAATAAAAGACCAGTGGGTGAAGCACTGGTTCTCAAACTTGAGTGTGCATCAACATCTCCACAAGGGTTTGTTTCTGACACCGCAGGTCTGGAATGGGACCTGAGGATTTACATTTCTAAGTGATATTGATGCTGAGAGCCCAGGGATCACACTTTGACGACCATGTGGGTGAGATACACAAAGAAGATGCAGAAAAGGGAGGGCCATATGAGAGGCAAAATGCCAAAATGGCCCCCATTATTTTTGTGCCCCTCTGCTTGTGTACAGGTGGAATCTACACATGTGACAAAGTGTCACTCTGATGATTAAGTTAATACTAAGTTAATTACGAGTAATCAAAAGAGAGATTGTTTTGGGTAGGTTTTACCTAATTAGGTAAGCCTGTAAAGAAAAGTGAAGAGTCAGAGACACATGCTCCAAATGGCCTGGAATAAAACAACATCTGTATTGTGAACTGCCTATGGGGACCACATGTCCCCTATATTTAATTGGACAAATATTTGTAAGACTCTAGTGGGCTCTGCTGTGAATTTTTTTTGAAAATCACAGTTCTGTTCCTCAAAGGGCTCAGTGTCTAATAAGAGGGATAATACTAGAACACAAACAATTTTTCTTCAAGGCAGATTATAAGAAAAGTCCTAAGAGAGACATAAGCAAAGTGTTAGAGCAGTTTAAAGGAAAAACAGGTCACATCTGGCTGGGAATAGAAATACTTACTAGAGAAAGAGGCATGGGAGAGAGTACTAAAAAATAAGGAAGATTACCATAAACAGAGAAATTGGGAAAAGAAGAGCAAAGAAGTTGGATAAAATGGGAGGATATATTCCAAGGAGATAGGCCAAATAAACAAAAGCTTAGAGGTATAAAAAATACAGGGCATATTTGCAGAATTGCGGGTGGTCTACTAGGGGCGTAGCATAAGTACCAGCAAGGCAAGAGAGGAAGATGAGGCCAGAAAAGTAAGTTGTAAAGGCTTCTAAATGTTAAAAAGGATCAGTAATTGGAAGAATCAAAATGGGAATCAGGGATGGGGGCCGTCTATAGAAGTCAGTGGGACTAGAATTAACAGGTGACACAGTAAGTTGATGATTTACTAACCTTAAATTCCTTCTTTTCTGCCAACAATTTCAAAATCGTTCCAGAGCATTATATTACCTTAATTTTAAATATAAATGTGTGTTTGGGGATATTAAGAGTAGAAGTGATATGAGGCACAGAATTCCATTATACTTAGAAAGATAACCTTCATGGCAAATTGGAAATCTCTCATATATTTCTCTAGCTATTTATATGTACTACAAACAGCTTATCCTAACTTTCATTACTTACTCTTAATGCTAGCTGGGTATCTATATCCCAGTAGCTTATCCTCTGCCAATTTAGTCTTCATTTAGAGGGATTTTATCTCCTTGGCTTTCTTTTCTAAGGACAGAAAATTCTCATTCTGCTTTTCTGAACTGGTCATTAGAAATGTAGCTATCCCTATGTGTCAGCAGAATTCCTTATCTTTCTGATATTAGTCAGATGTGTCCTTGTCCCCAATCCCAAGAAGTATCACATGGAAGAAAAGAGATAACACACTTTCTGTATGTTGATAACACCCCTTCCTGTAACATACAGAAATTTTCTTACCTTATTTTTAATTTTAAAAAAGAGTATTTGAAAGGCCTTGTTTGGATTACAAACATTAAAAATATTTTTTCTTTAATTAAGAATTACTTCCAGACACCTTCTAAATTATATAAAACTTACCTGACATAAAGTGTTTGGTATTTAAATAATAGTGTTGGTTGACCCCACTTAGCAACACACAGAAAATTTGGATCTCTTAAAACATGGTTCAACTGGAAAGTTTATTGTGAAAAAATCAACTTCCATTTTAAGGGATATACCTTGGAGTATGCCAATGCTCCCCCGAGGGGGGGGGGAAAGACAAACAGAAAATGAGATGCATAAAACATCTATTTAAATACATCAATGACCTACTGAAGCAATGAGAATGAAGGGAGGCCAAGATTCTGAAGATTCTTGAGAAGAAACAACCATGGAAAGAAAAGCTGAGAATCTATAGCTGCTCTTTCCCTGGGGAAATTTGGCAATGCTGGATCCTAGAATCTGAGAATTGGCTACTAGGGAGACACACCAGCAGAGTTTTGGGTGGCCTTGTAGTACTGGAGATACAAAATTAGAGATTTGTAGGACTAGTACTCAAGTGAAAGGATTGCTGAGAGTTTAGCTGAGCTACTATATAGTATTCCTGCTTCAGAACAGTTTTTGTGTAGCCAAATGGCCTGCACGGGCTTCAGACTGACACTAGCCCCTCATGTATGTGCACACTCTAGAGAACAGCCCTTGGAGTCACAAGAAAATTGTGGTCAATAGTCTCCCCTGCCTCCTGGGGCCTTCTTCTTTGTGTACCCCATGCAGTTTACCAAAACCTAATTCTTTTTGGTTTGAACTGACCAATCTGACCTTAGCTTGTGAGCCCCAAAGCACTCTGCCCACAGACCCTAATAAAGATATGTACCCAGGTCCTGCCTCTTTCTTTGCCAGCACCTTGCCTTGACCTCATTGTGTTGCTTCTTGATGTGCCATGTAGTTTCTCGAGGACCTGTGAATAATAAACTTCTCTTTCTATTTAAACTTCTCTTATGGTCTTTTGTTGAACCATGGCCCACCATCTGGTACCCTGTGCTCCACTTAACAAATGTTAATTTAACAGAGTCATAAGAGGGACAGATGAAGCACTAGAATTGGCACATGGTATTTTCCCCAAGATATTTGTTGAATTCTGAAGCTGAATGAGGTGGGAAACTAAGAACCTAAAAACAAAGACCACAAAAATCAGATCTGGGTTTCTAACTGAGGAGAAAAAAAGTAACAAAAGTAAGGATTAGACAGAAGGAGAGGCTCCAGTGAACACATCAGGCCTCCAACTGAAAGCTCAAGAGAGCTATACCCTGGAGAGGTAAATGGAGCCCTATCTCCTGTGAACAAAGCTTAGTCCTCAATTGGATTTAGGTGATCAGTTTTCTCTCCTGCCTAGCTGAGGAAAAGGTCAAACTGGAGAAAGATTACATGACCTGGAGCCTCTATGATTTTTTAATACACAATGTTCAGAATTAATTAAAAAAATTACTTAGCATGCCCAAAAAAGGATCATACAAACAAAACAGAAGAGATTAAAAGACCTCTATATGACTCGATGAATGGACTTAGCAGAAAACAACTTTGGAAAGACTATGATTAACATGTTCAGTGAAATAGAGGAAAAGGACAAAATACATTAAAATACTGAAAGAGGCAAGAATTGAAATGAAAAACTCAACACATGGATTTAACAACAGATTATATACAAGGGATCAAAAGGGTAAGTAAACCCAAAGACAGGTAATTGGAAATAGCAATACTAAAGAACAGAGTAAAAAATGAGTGGGAGATACAAAAAAGAATATGAAATACATGTGAAGCATAGTGAGAAAGTCTAACAAAAATGTAATTAGAGTCTTGTCAGGAGTGGAAAGAGAGAATAAAACTGAAGAAATATTTGAAGAAATAAAGATGACTATTCCAAAAGATGAGACATCAAAATAGAGATCAATAAGCTCTGTAAACCCCAAGAGGATAAAATACAAAGCAGGATAAATATTCCTAGCACATCAGAATAAAACTACCAAAAAAAAAAAAAAAAAAAAAGACAAAATCTTCAAAGCAGCCAGAGAACATTTTTACTTGAAAAGGATCCACAGATTGGTTGGTAACTTGACAACAATAATAGAAATCATAAAACAATGGTATGACATAACTAAGAGTACTGAAAGATCATAACTGCCAATCTAGAATTGTACTCCTCAAAGTCTTTCAAAATGACAGTGATATACTTTTCAGAAAAACAAAAACTAACATTAAGATAATTTGTTGCCAGTAGACCAAGAGAAGGAAAATGATCACAGATGAAAACACCAAATATAATAAAGTCATGAAGAGTTAGAGAAAAAGTAAACATTTAATTGAATACTGACTGCACAGCATGATGATGATGGTGATGACATCTTATAGAGTTCAAACTACAGAAGAACTAAAATGCATATAATAAAGAAGGCAGAAGGGGGTAAATTGAATTAAGAACTTAATAGATCTTAGCATTATCTGGGAAATGTTAAAAGTAATCATTTATATTAGCTTGTTATAAATCAAGAACATAATCTCTAAGTTAGTCACCAAAGAAAAGTTAAAGAATGACTAACAAGTAACATATGAAAACAAAATAATAAAAAGCATTAATACAACAGTAGGCAAGAAAGGAGAAAAAACAACCCATAATGTAGGCAAATCAAATAGAAAACAAGAGAAGTCAGATTTAAGCCCAAGAGTGTCAATAATTACAATAAAGGTAAGTGGGTCAAATATTCTAAGTAAGAGACTAAGACTGTCACACCAGATAAAAACAATTCAACTATATTCCAAATCTAAGAGACACATTTTAAATATAAAGATACAGATTGAAACTAGAAGTATGAGAAAAGTTGTTTTAGTTATATAATAGTTATATAATCTACCAGATGAATAGATTTTAAAACAAGAAGCATTATCAGAGATAAAGAGGAACTTTTCATAACAATAAAGGGATTAATCCCCAGGAAATACAAATGTTCCAAATCTGTATGCACTCAAAGACAGAGATTCAAAATATACAAGTCAGAAATTAACAGCACTAAAAGAAAAAATGGTCCAAATTATAATCATAGCAGGGAGATTTTAATATGTTCATCTAAGTAGCTGATAGAACAAGCAAGCAAGCCAAATCTTAAAAGACTATAGAAAATCTGAACAACAGAATTATCAAAGTTGGTATAATTTATGCATCATATACATCTTTTCTGATGTATATGAAATATTTAACAAGCTCTACTATTTTGAGGTCACAAAAGTGTCTCAACAAATTTTAAAGGACAAAATCATTTAGAGTATGTTTTTGACCACAATGGAATTCAGGTAGAAATTAATACTAAACCCAACTCCCTGCAAAACAACAACAACAGCAAAAACACACTATAATCCATTACACAGTTGTGAAAAGGAGCATTTTAAGAGGTGCAATCTCTTTAAAAAATGGATAAAACTCTTTAATTCAACATACTCAATACGTTTGTAAATAAACTTATGGCATGAAAAAATATAAAATAATTCATGGGAAAAAAGAAAATTAAAAAGAAATAGAAAATATTTTGACCTGAATTGTAATGAAAAAATAACATATCAAAACTCATGGGATGCAGCTGAAGTCTTACTTAGTGAAAAACTATGTCCTTAAAAGCACTAATGAGAAAAGAAAAAAAGGCTAAAAAGAAATTTTTAAGCTTCTATCTCAAAAGCAGGTAAAAGAAGTATATAAACCCTAAGAAAAAATAACAAACACAAGGGCAGAAATCAACTAAAACTTATGAAAATCTATCAAGACCAGTCACTGAATAAAAAGCATACACAAATTACATCAGGAACAAAAAACTGAACATCACTACAGATCTTACAGACATAAAGAATATATAAAAGGACTAACTGGAAAAAGATTATGCCATAAAATTTGGCAGTTTGGATGAAATGAACAAATTCTTTAAAAACAGAACTTAACAAAGCTGACAAAAGAATAAATACAAAATCTAAATAATCATACATGTGAGTACACATGTGCATGCACACCAGTAAATAATTAAATATATTATTGAACACCTTACCCTGAAGAAAACTCCAAACCCAGATGGCTTTATTGGTGAAGATTTTCACAAATTTTAAGGAAGATATATCACTAATAAACAAATTCTTCCAAAGAACAGAAAAAGTCAGAATGAATCACAACTCTTTAACGAGATCAGAATAATTTTTTTTTTTTGGTATGCATTACAATTCAGGTAGCTGCTCATTTAGATACCTTTTTTTTTTCTGGTAATCACACAATAACATTTAATTGCAAATCAAGACATGATATGATATAATGAGCATATATGTTCCCAAATAGGTTCTACTATTGAGAGAATGGAAATAAGACCAGAATAATCTTGATACCAAAATCTAACAAGGACATTACAAGAAAATTACAAATCAATCTCTCTCTTAAAGATAGATGCAAAATTCCTAAACAACATAATAGCAAGTCAAATCTAGCTATGTATAAAAATAATAATAGATTATGATTAAGTGGAGTCTTTTACAGGAACAAAAGGGTAATAAAACATTTGAAAATCAGTTAATATAATTTACCTCACTAACAGAAAAAATGAGAAAAAAAGGTATGGTCATTTCAACTGACACAGAGAAAGCATATGATAATGTTGAGCAATACAAGGAAGTTCACTGTGTACCCAGAACAAGGAAAAGGTTTCTCTAGTAATGAAGAAGAAAATGGGAACAAATGGCAGTTTGGAACCCAGCTTCCAGATAGAGGAATGTTCCAGGCCCAGGGCACTGATTGGGCAATCCAGGAGAGGGATAGCAGATGCAGTAATGGCTGCTTCCCCAACAGAAAAATACTCATTTACCAAATTAACACTCACTCGTGATATAAACTTTTAGCAACAAGGAATAAAAGAGATTTGCTTTATGTCAAATAAGGATTTTTAAATAGCAAAAACATAGAGACAAAAACACGAGAATATTTAATAATCTTTATTTTAAAGGCTACGGGTTTTAAAACTAAAATTAAAAACATACCTATAGCTAAAGTGCATAATTCTTATTTCAGTGGATCTTTCTGTTAGTTGTGAATACAACATCTTAGGTCTCTAAAAACCTGCTCCAAGTATTTCTGAGAGTTCCTGAGGGCTGTCTCACATGAGCTCATTAACAAATCTGGTTAATTTTCACCAAGAAGTTAGAATAAATGAAGATAATTCATCATCGTGTAGAGTTCTAATCCCTTTTTTCTCTCTATGTGTCCCCTCCACTGATTATCACTACATCTCTGGGCACTGCGGCATCCGCTGGGTCTAGCCAGGCCTGCCAGGCCTATCAAGTACTACCACATTTTATGTACATGACTGGACATTGTTGTCATCTTTTGTGGATACCACCTTATCTACAGTACATAGCTGTATGGTTTTCCATGAGAAAAAGCAGAGATTTAATCATAAGATTACAAAACTGTTCCCCTCCCCAATACCTTACCACCACATCAACAGGGCTCCAGGATAATAAGAGTGGATTACAATTGAGAGAGCCTCAAGACACAGACTCTATTTAAGAAGGAGTTCTTAGGGAAACCTAAAGACAATGGGAAGAAAAAAACACCAAAACAAACAAACAAACCCACACATGAGAACAAAACAAAACAAAAAACCATAAAGGAAACTGAAGCCTCTGACACAGCTACAGCAAACATTAAACACAGCCCAGCTCCTGGCTAGATTAACATAACACCTCACACTACAAACCTGATTGCCTCATTTCCTATTCCCAGGTATATCATATCTAGCTTTCAGCAAAAAATTACAAGTCATCCCAAAAGGCAAAAGTTTAAGACACCCATCTCACAAATGATACATACATAGAAATATATCTGCCTTTGTCTAGTCCCTCTGCCTAATGGCAAGGAACAAATCTCATGACCAAATGACACTGTGTGCTCTGAAGTGGGTAAAGGCAAAAAAGATGTGGAGCCTCAAGTTTCACAAAATCAGAACTGAATGAAACTCCACTTCTAGTGAAATAATTAAGGGTAGGGGTTTTGTAGCCATTTACCTGGGTTTGAATACTGGCTCTGCAACACACCAGTGTCTACTTTGCTTAGCATTTGTATACTTCCTATTCATAATCTGTGCAATGGTACTTTTTGTAACACCCACTTTATAGGGTTCTTACAACAGGTAAACGAATAATACAAATTGGGCACTTACAAGTGCACCAAGCACTTAATAAGCACTCAAAAACTAGCTATGATTATTCACAAAAGCTAAAAGTCATTCAGATATCTAAATTTCCACCATGTCTCCTGTTCTTTCACTATTAACAATCTTGTATTGCAGTGAAGAAAGATTATATTTTGATGCATGGTATAGGTAAGTAACAAAGAGCTAATTTTCTGGCTGTAAGAAGAAATTGTATTCATTCCTTTCTAAATTCAACTATTTTTAGAGCACTTTAATACAAATAGTGTCCACTGCTTCATTTCTAAGAGGTTTTGATGCCTTCATTTCCTGGTGTTAAACTAAGGATCGCTATCAGCAGGAAGTACAGATTTAAATGATCGACAATTCTCCAGCAGAAGAAAAACTCAATTCTTAAAACAGCATGACTCAAGGATGATCGCCTTTTAGAGTAAATGTGGCCTCATCCTGAGAAGGCAATTTCTTTCTTTCTTTTTTTTTTTTTTTAAGATTTTATTTTATTTATTTGAGAGAGAGAGAGAGCACATGAGAGCGGGGAGGGTCAGAGGGAGAAGCAGACTCCCTGCCGAGCAGGGAGCCCGATGCGGGACTTGATTCTGGGACTCCAGGATCATGACCTGAGCCGAAGGCAGTCGCTTAACCAACTGAGCCACTCAGGCACCCAGCAATTTCTAATTTTAAGGAATCTAAGTGAAATATTTTACTTGACTATTACTTACAAATTTGTGATTTAATTATATTACAATTTTTGTTTGTGAATAGAGGCTGTAATTTTAAGTTCTGTTTATTCATTCTACATTTGACATTCAAGTGGTTCTTGTGACTATGGGCTTGGAGCAAGGGAAAATTACCTCCTGTATGTCTTTCTTTCTACTAAAACCCCACACCATTAATGGTTTAGTATATTCTATCTGCCTTAAAAGACTCATTGGTTCCCATTTTGGTGCTTTACTTGAAATTAGTTTTCTTGCTATGATGCTATCTCTAATTCTCAATGACTATTCACAAAAGTAAAGTTTGGTTTGGGTTATTTTCAATGTCAAAAAATATTTATACTTTTGACTCAGCAATTCCTAATCCTATACTCTCTCAAATAAACACACACACACTCACACACACATACTTGTAACATTTTTGTAATGACAAAAAAAATGGAAACAATCTATTAGAAGAAAAGATAAATAATGAAATTTCTCTGTGTTTGGAATATTATATAGCCTTTAAAAAGAATTATATAGATGTTATCTAGATTTAAAAGAATGATGTAGATATTTATGCACTGATATGCAAACATGTAAATATGCTGAAACTATATTGATGAAAACAAAGTTGCAGAAGAGTATCCCAGAGTTGGTAAAAAAACAAAAACAAAAACAAAACCACATTGGCATACACGTAGAGAATTTATGGAAGGATACAAAAAACAATCTGCTAACATGCTTAATTTTAGGAAGTAGGGATGGGGGAGGGGAGGAATAAAGGGGAATTTACTTTTCACTCTATGGTCTTTTTAGTTTGAATAACTTAATTTTATAAAAATAAATGAAATTATCTCAAATATATGTTTTAAGTATAAAAATAAATCACAAAATAGTATGTAATTTATGATCACATTTTATCTTTTTAAAAACTATATATATTTCCATGTATTGGTAAATGCAGGCATAAACTAATGTCTGGAACCATAGAAAAATATTTTAATTTGGAATTAAAATATTTGAAAAGGTATTTACTTGATAAAGTGCTCTTAAGATTTTGTCCTCATGCTTGCTACCTGAAAATATCCAGTCATTTTTCATGCCAAGACTACGATTTTCCGAGGTGCTATTATATGTATTAGTTCACATAATTCCTTTCCCAAAAACTGTAAGGCATGATTGACAAAACTGGTAAAAATGGCACCTAGTAAGTAATAGTTGCTATACTGCAATGGTTTTTTTTTTTTAAATCTTTTAAAAAGTTATTAAGTATAGGGGCGCCTCTGTGGCTCAGTCAGTTAAGCGTCCTAGACTTTTGATTTTGGCTCAGATCATAATATCAGGGTCATGAGACTGAGCCCTGAGTTGGGCTTCCCACTCAGCTGGGAGTCGGCTTGAAAAATTGTCTCCCTCTGCCCACCCCCAATTTGTTCTCTCTCTCAAATAAAATTAAAAAAAAATATTAAGTATAAAAGACATTAAAGTGGAAATCATAAACTCAATGAGTTATCACAAGGTGAACATCTTTTTTTTTTTTTTTTTTACCATCACATATGTCAATAAATAGAACAGTACTAACACTTCAAAATACCCCTCTTGGTCCCTCTCCATTTATAAATTCTCCCTCCTCCTAAAAGATAATCAATTTTTGAACTTCATATAAATGGAATAGCAGTGGTTAGTTTATTTTCATTGCTTGAATGGGCATTTTACAATGATATTTGTTTATATGCGGTATGAACATTCGTGTACCTGTCTTCTGGTATTTATGCACATATGTATGCATTTCCACCAAGGAGTGGAATTACTGGGAGGAACCTTCTCAGTTTTAGTAGGTAATACAAAAGTTTTCTAAATTACCAGTACCAATTTACATCCCTACCAGCAATATGAGTACCCATTGCTCCACATCCTCCCCATAAAGTACTGCCAGGCTTTTCTATTTTAGCCATTCTGATGGATTTGAAGTGCTATCTCCTTGTGGTTTTAATTTCCGTTCCTCTGAAGAGTAATGATGTCACCTTTTCATATCTTTATTGGCCATCTGGATATCCTCTTTTGTGAAGTGTCTGTTCAAATCTCCTACCCACTTTTCTTTTGGTTATCTTTTTCTTATTGACTATAAGAGTTCTTCACATATTTTGGATATGAGCTCTTTATTGGTTATACAATTGGCAAATATTGTCTTTGACTCTGCGGCTTTCATTTTTACGCTCTTAATGATTTGAGTGGTAGTTCTTAATTTTAATGTAGTCTACTTAGTGTGATGTATCAATCATTTCCTTTTTAGGTAGTGCCTTCTGTGTTCTATTTAGGAAAACTTTGCCTTCTGTTTCTCTCATTCACCACTGTATCCCTCCCTAACATGAGACTTGACGCCCATGTGGTCAAGGTAGATGCTAGCACTTAATAGGTACTGAGTGAATATTTGTAGACATTACTTAGATGCTTTTAGCTTAGTCTGCATCATACATCACAGAACTCTGTTACATCTTCTTTTTAGTTCCATAATAGTTTAAATTAGATTTTAGGAAATAGCCCAGTAACTTGAAGTAATATGTTTAGAATTATTTTAATAGGGGATTTAAAAATCAGTATATGATTTAGGTACTATGTTTCTATGAGAATATTGTGATCAGGATTTCTGGAGAGTCTCTATAAATTATTTAGATTTAGGAACAGTGTTTGGAATCCGAGAGACCTTGTTTCCAACCACTGCTCTAGGGCAGAAACATACATGCCTGGCATATTAAAGGAATATTGAGGAGACAGATGAGATGTGGTTGAACAGGGTGAAGGATGGGGACTGTAGGAGGTAAGGATGGAGAGCTGGGTGTGGGCAGATCATGTAGACCTTGAAAAACATTGTAAAGACTTTGGTTTTAACTTATTGAGAAGGGAAGCCATTGGAGGATTTGAGCAAAGACCACATCTGACTAGTGTTTTAACAGGATAACTGTGGCTGGTCTATTGAAACAAGCCGAAAGGCAACAAAGGCAGAAATAAGAATATTCAGTGAGGGAGAGAGTAGCAAGAAAACTGATGAAAAGTCAAATTCTGTATGTATTTTAAAAGTAGAAGATATGAATTTTCTGGAAAAAATGAACAAGGAATTTAAGAAAAGGGGGAGTCATGATTAACTCCAAGGTTTTCACCTGAGCCTTCAGAAGGATGGAGTTACTTTTTTTTGATAATATTTTTTATTATGTTATGTTAGGCACCATACCATTACATCATTATCTTTTGATGTAGCGTTCCGTGATTCATTGTTTGTGTACAACACACAGTGTTCCGTGCAATATGTGCCCTCCTTAATATCCATCACCGGGTTCACCCATCCTCCCACTCCCCTCCCCTCTAAAACCCTCAGCTTGATTCACGGAGGATGGAGTTACTTTTGTGTGAAATAAGAAGTTGAGATTGCAGATGATGCAGGTTGGAGGGTGGATACCAGAAGCACAGTTTGGGGCAGTTTAAGTTTGCAATGTCTACTGGCCATCCAAACAGAGAGGTCAAATAAGCCTGGAGTTCATGGATTAGGTCCAGGCTAGAGATATTTATTTGGGAGCCATTGGCATATAGATAAGAATTAAAACCAAGAAAAGGGATAAGATCATTTAGGGAAGGCATGTAGACTAAGAGGGAAAGACACCCTTGGCATTTTAATATTTAGAGATTGGGAAGAGGAGAACAAGTAAGAAAGACTGAAAAGAAATAGCTTAAGAAGAATTAGAGAAACCAGGCAAGTGTCTTAAAGCTAAGTGCAGGAAGTATTTCAAAGAGGACAGAGGATCAACTATGAGGATTTGCTTATCACAAGGTATATGAGGACTAAGAATGAACCACTGGGTCTGATAATATTATAGCACATTGTACAACTGAAGAGAATATGGATACAGAAGAAAGGAAGTAATTTCCATCCCTGAGTGGATGAAAAGCTGTGGGATGCAATGCATAAGTCAAAGGGCTCACTTTGTCTTATTACCAGTTAAAAAGAAAAACAGAAGAAAATCCAAAAATGCAAAAGTGGTAAGCTGTCTGAGCAATAAAAAGGGTATCTTAATAAACCTGTAAAATTCTGGAATGAGATTCTATCTCCTTACCTGGGGAATCACTTTGGTCTTTAGAGACACTTGATAAACAATACAGTGATTTTCACCTGGGAATGGAGTAGGACACTTCTGTGGATGTTACATTTCATCCCATTATTCAACATGCAGTTAAACTTGCTTACCAATCCCTTAATAGAGTGCACATGCATGCACACCTATGCGTACATGTGAACGTGCATGCACACACACCCACACAAAGAATATTTTTGAACAAGGGAAAAAACCTTTAGATTTCAAGAATGTTATTTTTTTATTGTCAGTTTCATAAAACAAAATGTGATAGGTTATTCTTTTGCAAGCTTAGTTAATGACCAACTTGAGAGACCTGAGGCAAAGCCTATGGCAGTTAATGTTCTAGACACTAATATATAGTGAAAGACTAAATGTTTAGCATTTCCACTTCTGTAATAATATGAATACTGAGACTAGAAAATTTTACAAACTTTATTTCTAAAATTTTAGCTTGATCCATAAATTGTGTACAAAGTAGTAAAAGGCTGACTTTGAAATATTAATTCTTACAATACCCATTTTGAGATTTTTTTCAGTCTTAAAAATGATGAATTATTAAGAATGACTGTACAAGAGATATTTCACTCAAAAAAATTCTACAGTTCATATCCTGAGTGAGCGTAACATTAAAAATAAGCCAACTAAAATTTTTGTGCATCCTTTGTCACTTTCTTTATTGGAGATTACTACAATTCTGTTTCTGCCCTGGGAGATGAAGTGAACTGAGCTGTTGGCTGGGGCAGAGAAAGGAACACTGGAGCAAGAAGATACTTTGTCATTTAATGACAGGTATTTACCTAGACAATGCAATGTCTAGATTTGGTAAATTTTATTAAATACATTTCCAGTTTTCACAACAAAACCAGGTCACTTAACATAGCTTAGCTGTTGGTTTTTAAAGAACTGTAGTATTCATCTCAATCCTGTGCACTGTGCTCTCCACCCCACCCCTCCTAGTTTGTGACCTTGGTAAAATAACCCTCTCCGAGCCTCAATCTGCAAAGAATCTTCCTGATATCATGTATCATGAGGATTAAGTGAAATTTTAAGCGGTAAAGAGCACAAAGCTCTTTGAACTATTATTATTGTAGTTTAATAATAATACATTAGTTTCCTATTTCTAATGATCTTTCAAGGGTTGAGAAAAGGAGGCAGAAGGTCCTATATCCATGTGGTCCTGAACTTACATGTCATTGATAATGTTCCTGCATAAAACTAAAAGAGCTTAGCAAAAGGTACAAGAAGCTAGAAGTCCTTCCCTACCCTGAACTTAGTAAATCCCTGTGCAAACAGATGAGATGTACATATTCATTTGTGGTAAAGAAATTATTCCTATTTTTTTAAACATACTAAACACAGAAAATTATATTATCATTAACAGTGAGGGAAAGAATGTAATGTAAATGTTTTATGACTAATAGTGCACATATGTTCAATTATTTTGTTTTAAAACAGGAGTGAAATAGTACTTAAAATGAAAAAAGGTAAATAAGGAGAACAGGTGTTAAGGATTCAATTAATGGGACACATCACAGATTTTGTTTATTATAGCACTCATTAAAAAAACTATTTCTTTTATGAGAATTCCACAACTTACTTTCTGCTATGACACCTGCTGTGAACCAAACAATAATTACTGAGTAGTTAAAATCAGTCATTTACTGGACATATCCTAATGCTTAGTTCCATTGACATCCTCAATATACTCACATGCATCTTTTTGAGAATCCATTACATAGCCCTGGAATTTTGTGTTTTGTAATTTAAAAGAGCAACCATGATCTTTCTGCATCCCCAATCACTCTTATCCTGCTCTATTTTTCCAGAGCACTTAAACCTCTTCTAACATAAAATTTGCTTATTTATTATATTTGTTATTTGTCTCATTTTACTAGACTATAGGTTCTGCTAGGCAGGGATTTTTGTCTGTTTCCTTATTGTACCCCCAAGAACTTAGAACAGTGCCTGGCAGAGAGAAGCAGATTAATAAATATTTGTCAAACAAATGAATAAATGAATTCTTAAGTGTTCCTTTTCAAAAAGATTAGGCACTCTCCCTTGGTTTCAGGCTAGGTTTACAAGGTTAAATGGCATGTTTTGACATCTTTGCCGTAATATTTTATCTCAGTTTTATCATACTCAGACACGCAGTTCTGCACAGTTTTCCAAAAACAATCCAGCAATATTTTCTGTAATGATCTTACAACATTGACCTTCCCCACCAATAAAAGAACAATAATTATGCCTTAAACCAATAGCTGGTTCCATCCAGAAATTCCTTAAAAAATCCTTGTTTCACTAATGATTTATTTGGTTGTAATATTTTTGTTAGTGCTTGATTCTTTTTTTAAAGGATTTGACAGAGACAGAGAGCACAAGCAAGGGGAGCGGCAAGCAGGGAGAGAAGCAGTCTCCCCGCTGAGCAGGGAGCCCAATGCGGGGCTAGATCCCAGGACCCTGGGATAATGACCTGAGCAGAAGGCAGACACTTAATCGGCTGAGCCACCCAGGTGCCTCATAACTTGAAGGATTCTTAAAGGGTATTTTTTCTCTGTTGACATTTCTTTGTGGAAAATTATTACCTGTATCTATATTCTTTCCTGTTTTTTTTTCTTGGATATTAGATTTTCTCCCAACTCTCATGTCTTTTTATCATTATCATCATTTTCCTCAGATATACAGTTAATATATTTATTTCATTTCACTTTTTAAAATTCTCAATCACTATATCTTGTGTGTTTCTGTGTAACACTATCTTTATTCTTGTAGAATCAGTCTTGGTTCTGAAACAAAATTACTTTAAAACTTTTAACTTTTAACTTTTTACTTTACTTTTAAAACTGTTTTTTGGTAGGCTTCTGAGATTTCTTCCTATTCTGCAGTCATTTGTTTTTGACTACAGGTAGTCTTGGTTTTGAAAAAAAATAGATTGTCATGATATGAGTGATACATCTTTTTGAGATCTTGCCTTGCTACTCATATTTCATTCCATGACAATTAGTGACAACTACAACATCTTGTGTTATCTTTAAAAAACTTTTCCTCCCCTTACCTCTATTTGTACCATTTATTAATTTTTCCATTGGCTAACCTAAAATGCACATATTGAAGGAATGACACCCTGAGAGTTCTACAAATTAATGTTGTATCTGGTTGGCAATTTATTCTGTTCTAGGAGGAACTACTATAGTTATGGGCTCGTGGCTCCAGATACTATATTAATGCAAGAACTTTAAAATTGTGTTTCAAGAGAATCTTTTTGTTTGTGGGTAATGCTAACAACAACGTAGTATTAGATTTTTTCCAACTCTTAGCTTTCCCCACTAGAGATATTCACTCTTCTAGATTCTTTTTCTGTCCCCATAAATCTGAAGAGGTACTGTCATGTGTCCTAACATCCATGAACAACGTAGATTCCTTTCTATTCCAGAGCTACTAAATTCTAATTCAGAATTTGAGTTGTTTTGGAGGGTGGGTATCTACCAACTTCTGACTGCTGTCTTCCTTTTTTGTTTTTGCCTAGTCATATTAAAGGTGTTTGCTCCAAAAAATCAATCTTTTCTTCCTTGGCTCTCAGAACTCAGGTATACTAATATCATAATACCATACATAACGGTACTAAAATGTGATGGCTAATTCCTGGCAGCTCATTTAAAAAGGGCTAACACTTTTTCAAATCTTTTGTTTCCTATTGGGTTAAGTTCAGGTTATCAAGTATGCTGAAGAAAACTGTCGTCTTTTCCCATATCAGCATCCAATCAGGATCCACTCTTTTTTTAGAGAGAGAAATTTGAGAGAGAGAGCACATGTGTGCGCGAGAGTGGGGGGAGGGGCAAAGGGAGAGGGAAAGCGAGAATCCTCAAGCAGACTCACTGCTGAGCATGGAGCCTGACGTAGGGTTCGATCCTAGGACCCTGAGATCGTGATCCAAGCTGAAATCAAGAGTCTTCCACTTAACCGACTGAGCCACCCAGGCGCCCTAGGATCTTCTTATACCAGCCATAGATGGTAGTTTTCTATCATAAAAGATATTTAAAATATATTTTTTCCAGATATGCTCATCACTATAACAGGAATTATTAGCCATGGTCTCTATCATAAACGAGTTTATAATAGGGAATGAGAGATAAGACATGGAACAACTGATTATGAAATAAAGATGATAAAATTTGTGGTGGGTGGTCAGAGATGAGGGGAATCAATGAAGATTAAAGGGCAGATGGGGAGGAATGGGAGTGGGAAGGAAGGAAAAAGATCTGAAACGGGGGCAGGAGGGAATGTTTTATGTTCATGAAACAGAGAAAATGGAGTACAGAAAGAATGATATGCCATTCAAAGTTTTGCATGAAAAAATTTATAGAAATATTGAACATATAATACTCACTAAAGTATTTCTGCTCATAATTTTTTTTTAAGATTTTTTTATTTATTTGACAGAGAGAGAGAGAGACAGTGAGAGAGGGAACACAAGCAGGGGGAGTGGGAGAAGGAGAAGCAGGCTCTCCACCGAGCAGGGAGCCCGATGCGGGGCCCGATCCCAGGACCCCGGGATCATGACCTGAGCCGAAGGCAGACGCTCAACGACTGAGCCACCCAGGTGCCCCTGCTCATAATTTTTTTTAAAGATTTTATTTACTTGACAGAGAGAGACACAGCGAGAGAGGGAACACAAGCAGGGGGAGTGGGAGAGGGAGAAGCAGGCTTCCCGCTGAGCAGGGAGCCCGATGCAGGGCTCAATCCCAGGACGCTGGGATCATGACCTGAGCGGAAGGCAGATGCTTAATGACTGAGCCACCAGGTGCCCCCTGCTCATAATTCTTTTTCTGAATATTAATTTTATGCTTTAGAATAAAGTTTTATGCTTTAGAATCTTGTCTTCATACAGCCCTGGATATTTTGTTTATTGAGTACAACAGAATTTACATATGGAATCTGTAGTTATGATCCGAATTTGAGTCCCAGTCTAGATCATACGAGTTGGGTGACTGTAGCCTCTGAATCTGTCTCTATACATAAGAAATGGAAATAGTATCTATTAATGCCATAATAAAGCTCAAATAAAACCATATGTAGTAGATTATAAAGGCTCTACAAATAGTACATTCTCTATTAAAATTAGTGTGTACTAACATACATAGGCTATTTCCTTCCTTTTACTTCTTATTCTAGAATCTAAACAGAGGATATGTGATTCACCATTTTATTGTGAGAAGAGCTTTCATTCTTTATCTGCAACATGGCAGCAATCATTCTCTAGTTAGATCTAAATGACTGAATTGCAAGGTGAACCGTATTGGTGACTAACTCATTTTCCCTCACCTCCAGCACCCTCTTTTCTCAAGATCAAGCAATTTTCCTGTGTAATGAACTGTATCTGCTATCAAGTGGCCTGAAAATTAAGAGGTCCAAAGCATCTCCCAAGTCCTCATTTCCTATTTGGTATCATGAGGTCTTTTGCTGCTACATCACTGATCTATGTTTCCCAAGGCTATACAAAGGAGAAATGTAAAAACGAATGGAACTACAGAACAATTTTATGTATGGGGGAAAGGCTTCAATAGATTTTGAATTATTCAGGTGATGGTTTTCTAGCTAATGGGTTGTCAAATTCTTTGCATCAAATCCTTTTGTCTGGTTGATAGTCTTTTGGTCTGTCTGAAGCTGTCTAGCACTGGAAGGAGAGCAGATACAACACGGACATGATTTAAAACCAACCTCAACCACCAAAAGTGGATTTTAGTAGTTTGATATATGTCCATAACATACCCGAAGTCTGAAGAACTTGAGTTCAGGGAGGACAAAAATATAAGTAAACTAAGTAATAAGGAAAAAAAATCAGGTTGTACATTTTCTTCTATAAAGACAGAAAATAAAATAAAAAGGAAGAACTATAATCAATTTATTCAATCACCTCAAAAAACTATTTTTCTCATATAGTCAATTTTTTTTTCTTTAGCAGACAGTATCTGAGTAATTTCTTCTACTAACCATTTCTGCTGTTTATAGTTTATGCTGAGCATATGATGTTTTATATTCATATATTACTTTTGGCATTTACTAAAAATTAAAATACTCGCCAGAAAATCATTCATACTATTATGCCATTATTTGAAAAAGAGTAACAGATACTTATCGGTGATTTTACAAATCAAAAGCACAATATCAAATGGGTAGATTCAGGAAATAAGTTGAGCTACTAAAGAGAAAAGATACTTATTTAATGACAGTAATGAATTCAATGTACACAAAATGACTAGATTCCACAGCTATTTACAACATTAAAATAATGTCAATTGTTAGTTGTAAGTAATAGCAAAACACACTGAATAATCTTGGTTGTAAATGTGCATGCTTCACATACTATTTTGACTAGGAATAAATTCAGCTATAACTATTTTTTTTTTAAGATTTTATTTATTTATTCATGAGAGACAGAGAGAGAGAGAGAGGCAGAGGGAGAAGCAGGCTCCCAAGAAGCAGGGAGCCCGATGCGGGACTCGATCCCAGGACCCTGGGACCATGACCTGAGCCGAAGGCAGACGCTTAACCATCTGAGCCACCCAGGCACCCTCAGCTATAACTATTAAAATATGGTTTCTGAAGGTAAAACAACATAATTATCTAAACATATACAATATAAAACAATATCAAATGTAGGAATAAAATAATAATTTGGCTCTTTGTGGACATTTTTATGATCTGTAAAAACACTTTATGAAGTAACCTAGAAATAAAAACATGATTAAATTCAATTGCATTTGACAGTTGACCAAAATCTAAGTAGGTAACTTCAAAGACAAAACTGGTCATAAAACCAAAGCCAGTCCTTTGCAAACACCTTAAGAAATAAAAAGCAAATATTTTTCAAAACTTTATCAAGGCAGATGTAATGTAATAGTCAAATATTTGATATACTATGTCAGTTCAGACCTGTTTTTGACATTTTAAATCCATCACAGGGTGAACAAGAGGAAGAAGTAAAAAAATATAATCAACTCAATTCATGTTACTGAAATGAGTTAATATCATAGGAGCTGTAATAAAATACAAAAGAGCCAATTATTCAAAATTCATTAGTATTTGACTCTAGGAAGAATTATGTTGATAAAGCAGGTTTGTACAGTAAAAATTCAAAATTCTATGTCTTCTGGTTTTTAAAATAACTTCCCCATACATGATCTCATGTGACACTCACCAAAACCCTGTGAATATGTAGGGAATTTTAGTGTATGTAGAGAAATTAGGTTTGATTTTGCAGAGAAGGAACACAGGCTCAGAGTCAGAGAAGTTAGGTGATTTATTCAAGGTTATACCCACAGTAAAGAATTGAGTATGGACTCTCAAATCTCCATTCATTCATTCATTCATTCATTCATTCATCTTGTTAATATTGAAAGTGTTCTTCCATTCCCTAAGTGCCTTTTGCCAGTTGAAGGCAATCTTGATAGAGGAGAGCAAGAAAAGCTACCTGTGATTAAGAATTTACCATAGAAAATCACAAAATGGGAAATTGGCCAGAATTGTATGGTTCGAATATGGATTGGAAGTATAAATATTGGCTAACAGAGATTTGTAATTTTGTCACACCATGCTATGCCTCGCCTGTTAGCAGGGCTAAGAACTTATTATGTCTCTGCTTTACAGCTTTAAATGGAATCACTTTTATATAGAGAGAAATAAACATATCTTCTTTAAGC